>NW_019396717.1:123825-162263 GCF_000591075.1 Eurytemora carolleeae
TATTGTAGATTGTAGATGAACAGATTAACTGTACATATTGTAGATTGTAGATGAACAGATTAACTGTATATATTGTAGATTGTAGATCCACAGATTAACTGTATATATTGTAGATTGTAGATGCACAGATTAACTGTACATATTGTAGATTGTAGATGAACAGATTAACTCTATATAATGTAGATTGTAGATGCACAGATTAACTGTATATATTGTAGATTGTAGATCTACAAATTAACAGTACATATTGTAGATTGTAGATGAACAGATTAACTGTACATATTGTAGATTGTAGATGAACAGATTAACTGTATATATTGTAGATTGTAGATCCACAGATTAACTGTATATGTTGTAGATTGTAGATGCACAGATTAACTGTACATATTGTAGATTGTATATGAACAGATTAACTGTATATATTGTAGATTGGATGCACAGATTAACTGTTTTTATTGTAGATTGTAGATTGTAGATTAAAGGATTGAAATTCCAATCCTAAGTTTGACAGACTGACAGCGTAAAATACAGACAGAAAGTTATGCATGCATCTAAATTTGCTTAATGGAACTCCAAAATTAAATCCTTTCACTCAATCCTTCAGAGCTAACAGGTCTCAATCTTGAATTTTGTTTTAATAATCAATTTAACGCTTTCTTAAAGGGACTATTCATTTAATTTCAACAAGGGACCTTTATTTGAAAGACAAGTGTTAAGTTCTAATAATTTCCTTCGTCGTTTATGAAGCATAAAATCTGCAAGTCTGTCTTAGAAAATAATCAAAGTTAGCTAGATTACAAAGGTTATATCATATATTCTTATTCAGACAAAGGGTTGTGAATTGAACATGTCACTTTAATGGGAGTTTTCGCGAAAAATGATAGAGGGTATAGGCTTAATGCGATAAAAAAGCGCGTTTGATCGCTACTAATCTTAATTCTATCTTTTTTATCGCATTAAGCCTATACCCCCTTTCATTTTTCACGAACACTTCCTTTAAAAGTAAAGGGTTCCTGGAAACTACGCCAACAGTCCCTTTAGGGGTCAACATTATTTCCCTTTAAGTTTGTTAAACAGGATGAAAAGATTAGGATTTTAATATAAAACAAATAATGAGGAGACATAAACAAATTGAAATAAAACTCTGAAGTGAGATCTATTTGTTCTTCAATTGTTTGTTTTCCAATCTTATTGGTACTGCAGTTGAGAACTCTCCCTTCCTTTGCCCCCCTTCTTCCTCCCTTTCTTATTTCCAGTAGTTTTGATGTTGGCTATGAAGAGGTGGCTTTGCTGCATATTAATATAGTTTATTTGATTTCACAGGAGATAGATCGTAGTTTCATGCTTAGATAGATAATCAGATAGATCAATAGATCGATGGATAGATAGATAGACAGATAGATCTGTAGATATAACAATAGATGGATTTGAGATATCAAACATTTCTCCATTTTCGAACACATCCCCACTGCAGGAGGTCTTCATTAGATAGTTAGATAGATAGATAGATCGATAGATAAATAGATAGTTATATAGATAGTTTGATAGATAGATGAAGAGATAAATAAATAAATGCCATTTTTTTCTGCTTCCTTTGTTGGATTTCCAAAATGTTGGTGGAACCAAAATTTTTAGAGGCTCGATTTTCATGGGATCAAAACTTTAGACCCAATAGGTCTGAAAATAAACCTACGCTGCAAAGGAATTGAGTTTTTGCCACAAACGCTCATTTTCTAATCCCTTTATCTTTGCAACCCGATAAATTAGACCCTTTGATATTTGAAACTATATATTCGGTAAGATCAGATAATCTAAGTTTGAAATATCAAAAGTCTACACCATCAGTTTGCAAAGATAAAGGGATTATAAAATTTGAGTTTGTGGCAAAACCTCAATTCCTTTGATTTAGATCAAGGTACAATAGAAATGTTTAGAAAGACAGATATTAGTTGAATGTCTCTAGCTACTATACATGCAGGTAGAAATCAATAGAGCAAAAACATGTGAATTTAATGGATATCAACACTCAATCCTGAATAGGGTATCTCATTGCAGTCAGCAAAAACACTAATTTGGTAATTTTACAAAACATCTTCATTAAGATTATTTCATTTATCTTTATAACACTAGATAGAAAAAGATTTAATGACTAAACTGATACAAACGTTCCATTCTTTAAGAGTTTAGATTTAAAATCTCCAGTTTAGATTGAGACTGCAGAGTTTAGATGAAGACCTAAAGTTTAGATGAAGAACTCTAGAGTTTAGGTGAAGAACCCTAGAGTTTAGATGAAGAACTCTAGAGTTTAGATGAAGAACTCTAGAGTTTAGATGAAGATCTCTAGAGTTTAGATGAAGAACTCTAGAGTTTAGGTGAAGAACTCTAGAGTTTAGATAAAGAAATCTAGAGTTTAGATGAAGAACTCTAGAGTTTAGATGATGAACTCTAGAGTTTACATGAAGAACTCTAGAGTTTAGATATAGAACTCTAGAGTTTAGATGAAGAACTCTAGAGTTAAGATGGAAAACTGTAGAGTTTAGGTGAAGAACTCTAGAGTTAAGATGGAAAACTCTAGAGTTTAGATGAAGAACTCTAGAGTTTAGATGAAGAACTTTAGAGTTTAGGTGAAGAACTCTAGAGTTTAGATGAAGAACTCTAGAGTTTAGATGAAGAACTCTACAGTTTAGATGAAGAACTCTAGAGTTTAGATGAAGAACTCTAGAGTTTACATGAAGAACTCTAGAGTTTAGATGAAGAACTCTAGAGTTTAGATGAAGAACTCTAGAGTTTAGATATAGAACTCTAGAGTTTAGATGAATAACTCTAGAGTTTAGATATAGAACTCTAGAGTTTAGATGAAGAACTCTACAGTTTAGATGAAGAACTCTAGAGTTTAGATGAAGAACTCAAGAGTTTAGATGAAGAACTTTAGAGTTAGGATGGAAAACTGTAGAGTTAAGATGGAAAACTTCTTGTTAATCTATTAAAGATCATGTTTTATGGTTTAATGCTTTATCCGTGTGCTTAGAGGAAATCAGCATTAAATGACTAGAGGATGACAAACCAGGGTTTGATCTTTAGATCTCTTGTGAAATAATCTCCTGGTGTATGTACAGGGTGTCCCACGAAACATGGCAGTTGAGAGACGACTTGTATATCGTCTTTATTTTTGAAAATAGTTCGCGGCATTCGTTTGTACATTTGATTTTAGAAGTAAGATTCTTTAATTATCAATAACAAAATTTCAAAATGTGGTCTGCCTTTTTTGTTTTTAAGATTGCCGGGTATATGAAGAATTTCGTTCAGAATTTGACAATTTTGGGTTTGTTATACATTGAACTCTAAACCAAATTCGTAATACCTCAGTACTTGTGAAAGCACAAAAAATGCAAACTGCATTTTGGACATATGGTCAGACTAGGAGAATTTTATGATTATTGTTTCAAGAAAGATGTATGCAAATCGTAATACTAGATTCACGAATGAACAAATGCTGCATTTTTCCCCTCACAGATCTTGAAGTCGATATTCAAGTCTTTTCCCACTGTAATGTTTCTTGGGACACTCTGTACACAGGTTCTAGGACGGGTAGAGGAGAGATAGGAGCTGGGTTTAATATATTCAAGAATGCATGGTATTCTCTATATTCTTATGTATTCATTAAGATGACAAATTCACCCTGTCCAAACATTCTCGGGTACAGGGCCAACATACTTCTACAAATATTGATATTTTCATCATAAAGAACATATTATTATAATATTTGGAGTTTAAAAATGTATCTTTTTATTAGATTTTATGTTGACCTGAACCATTAGCAGAAGTTATGCAATCTTAGGTTCCAAAACTATTATTATTGATATTTCAATGAAGTTCCAGGGACAAAACTGAAATAGGGAGAGGGGGGGGGTCAGGAGGGGAGGAAAGGAGGGGAAGGGGTACAATTCAAAGGATAAGGGGTGTCAAAGAAGTCTTCATAATACCCCCCCCCCCCCTCCTCATCTTCCATTCAATAAGGATTAGGGGCTGAGTGAGGTCACCCTTTTAATTTCTAAAAGAAGGTTTACTTCTAATTTACTAGAAAATGGAGTTTAATTAATAAAAATTAAGGAGATAAAGATTAATTAGATCCAATTTTAGAATTAGCGAATAAAGAGATTGGGGCTTAATTGGGAAAACAATAGTAAATTAATTTATTTTTAATTTGCAATTCTTGGTTTTGATGCAACATTTGTTTGTAGAAAGGAATTGAGTCTTTTCCACAAACTCTGAATTTATAATCGCTATATCTTTGGAACCCAATGTCGTAAATCTTTGATATTTCAAACTTATGTTATTTGATCTAACAGAATTCATATTTCGAAATATTTAAGGTCTACGACATTGACATCCAAAGATATAGGGATTAGAAAAGCAGAGTTTGTGTCAAAGACTCAATTCCTTTCTCTTCGTTTGCACGTATTAAATCCTACTTGAGACACGACAAACTGTATATGAGATATCCTGCTTTGTATTCATGACGTGTTAACTCCTACTTGAGACACGCCAAATTGTATATCAGATATCCTGCTTTGTATTCATGACATGTTAACTCCTACGTGAGACATGACAAATTGTATATCAGATATCCTGCTTTGTATTCATGACATGTTAACTCCTACGTGAGACATGACAAATTGTATATGAGATATCCTGCTTTGTATTCATGACGTGTTTACTCCTTCTTGAGACACGACAAATTGAGATATCCTGCTTTGTATTCATGACGTGTTTACTCCTACTTGAGACACGCCAAATTGTATATGAGATATCCTGCTTTGTATTCATGATGTGTTAACTCCTACTAGAGGACACGACGAATTGTATATGAGATATCCTGCTTTGTATTCATGACGTGTTAGCTCCTACTTGAGACACGACGAATTGTATATGAGATATCCTGCTTTGTATTCTTGACGTGTTAACTCCTACTTGAGACACGACAAATTGTATATGGAATATCCTGCTTTTTTATTCATGACGTGTTAGCTCCTACTTGAGACTCGACAAATTGTATATGAGATATCCCACTTTGTATTTTAAAGTGTCGCATGGATGAAATTGTGTATGAGATATCCCGCTTTATATTTATAAAGTGTCGCATGGATGAAATTGTATATGAGATATCCTGCTTTGTATTTATAATGGATGAAATTGTATATGAGATATCCTGCTTTGTATTTATAAAGTGTCGCATGGATGAAATTGTATATGAGATATCCTGCTTTGTATTTATAAAGTGTCGCATGGATGAAATTGTATATGAGATATCCCACTTTGTATTTAAAAAGTGTCGCATGGATGAAATTGTATATGAGATATTATGCTTTGTATTTATAAAATGTCGAACGGATGGAATTGTATATGAGATATCCTGCGTTGTATTTAAGATGTGTCGCATGGATGGAATTGTATATGAGATATCCTGTTTTGTGTTTATGACGCATCAAATGGATGAAATTGTATATGAGATATCCCGCTTTGTGTTTATGACGCGTCAAATGGATGAAATTGTATATCAGATATCCTGCTTTGTATTTACAAAGTGTCGCATGGATGATATTGTATATGAGATATCCTGCTTTGTATTTATAAAGTGTCGCATGGATGGAATTGTATATGAGATATCCTGCTTTGTATTTATAAAGTGTTGCATGGANTTATAAAAGATTATTTAGATTGAAGGCTTAGAGAAATAAACGTTCGGAACCTTATTATCATCCTTGTGTTATGGAGAGCGTTGAGAGAAGGAAGCCTTACAATCCTATCCAGAGAAATACCACTCGGTACTTATAGATTTCATTAGGTCTTTAGGGTAGTCGCTAAGTAGCGAAACAGTAATATACGGACTTATAAATAATATTATCATTTATATTTATTAAAACTGAAAATAAATTTTATAAACTAATAATCCATGATTTCATGATTATACTCTCTCCACTCACTTTAGGTTTAAAACAGCTGTCATGGTCGCCATAATATATTTGGTTGAAAACCACAACATCTTCAGATGGCTAATGCATACGCCTTGTAGAAATGAATCAAGCAAAATAAGCTTGGTCGGTTTAGACTAATAATAATAATGTGAGAAAACCTAAGTTACAATTAGGTTTCTCATGCAGATCTTCGTTTAATATCAAAGAGCAAGCTCGAAGAAAAAAGATTAAAAAATTTGAGTTTAAGGCGAGGTGTTCAGTTCCCTGACTTTTTCCAGACTTTTACTGAGATTCTAAAATTCTAATAAGTGTAGAGAGTATTTGTCTACAGCTTTCCGAATAAGTCTAGTTGAAAGGGACTGAGGGGCTTAAAAGCAATATCCTTGATATTTTGACCTTTAATAATATCACAACCTTCATGAATCGAACAATTATTCATTACGCAAATAATCAATCAACCATCAATTAATCAATTTCCTATAAATGTATTTATGATGAGGTCCTTTTCTTTTTAATTTGCATTCTTTATCCTTCATATATCATCCTTCATTATTCACCCTTCATCCTTAATCCTTCAGTCCTCTCCCCTTCATCCTTCATTTTTTCATCCGTTATGCTACATTTTTATCCTTCATCCTTCATGTTTCATCCCTTATCCTTCATCCTTCATCCTTTATTCTTCATCCTTCATTCTTATATCTTCATATTTCATTTTTTATCATTCCTTCTTCTTCCATCATTTCTTCTGCATTCTCTTTTTCATTCAGTGAACCCCCGTTTTATCCTTTTATTAATTCTTGAAACTTTATCCTTCATCCTTCATCCTTCATCCTTCATTCTATCCCTGTCTAATGAACACTAAGCCTGCGTGCAGTTAAATTCCAATAGATTCGGTTTACAATGATGCATCGGGTTGAGACAACTAGATACTATCTTCCTTACATTCAACATTATTTATATCTTAATAATCTTAACACCATACCTAGTCGATCCTTCAATCCATACAGTGTGCAGGGATTCTTTATTTACACCTTAAATCCATACAGTGTACAGGGATCCTTTATATACCTTCAATCCATATAGTGTGCAGGGATCCTATATATACCTTCAATCCATACAGTGTACAGGGATCCTATATATATACCTTCAATCCATATAGTGTCGCATGGATCCTATATGTAGTGTGCAGGGATCCTATATATACCTTCAATCCATACAGTGTACAGGGATCCTATATATATACCTTCAATCCATATAGTGTGCAGGGATCCTATATGTACCTTTAATCCATAAAGTGTGGTGGGATCCTATATATACCTTCAATCCATACAATGTGCATGGATCCTTTTTGTGCACCTTCAATCCATACAATGTGCAGGGATCCTATATATACCTTCAATCCATACAATGTGCAGGGATCCTATATATACCTTCAATCCATACAGTGTGCAGGGATCCTATATATACCTTCAATCTATACAGTGTACAGGGATCCTATATATACCTTCAATCTATACAGTGTACAGGGATCCTATATATACCTTCAATCCATACAGTGTGCAGGGATCCTATATGTATATGCCTTCAATCTATACAGTGTGCAGGGATCCTGTATATACCTTCAATCCATACAGTGTGCAGGGACCCTTGACTTGTCAAGTATTTATTTCTGTAAATTTCTCTATTGCTTCTAATACATAATAAGCAATAAATTCGCAAGTCACTTTTGCAAAGAAACCTCAAATGAAAATTAACAATTGAAAGAAACAAAAACATTGATATCTTTTGGTAATTGATCAGATACATGGTTGTAAATCTGGGATTGCCATTAATAAATGGAGATTCATTTGAAATAATGCTTACAGTCCCTTTACGAGTGGGGAGAAATTGTTTAACGTGTAGATCAGAGTTCTATCATATGACTTCCTACTTTTTCAATCCTTATTCTAGCACCGTCATCAACTATTCTTCAGATCATTGAGTAAACATATGGTAATGTAAATATCATTGGGAATTCATTTTTCAGTCAGTATATGCAGGGTGTCCCAAAAAGCATGGGGATTTTAAAATGCTCTAAAGATCGTTTTTAAATTTTGTGATTTCTAAAATGTGGTTTTTCACCTATTTTGAATCTCAAAAATTTGTAGAGCTAATAGAAGTCAATCTTGTAATCTAAAAATATCTTCAATATTTTTGAAGATTTAAAAACAACTATATAACCGTCTTTATGCAAAATTGCAACAATCGGCAAAGACGATTCATAAAGCATCAGACTTAATTATCATGTGTATTAGGACACCTTGTACATATACCCGTGACCAGACCAAAAACTCAATTCATTCAAAACTAAATTTCTTATGATGAATAATTTTTCAATACTTTGCGACCCTCTCTAATTTTTTAACCTCTGAAACCTCTTTTGGATGAAAGATTTGATCTGGTTTGAATGAAATATTGGGTGAAGATTGAAGAAGCTTGGAGCAGTTTCTGATGTTTTTCATCCTTAACATCCTGATCTTTTAATAATATAATTACAGGGTCTCGTATTATCCATCCTCAGATCTAAATATATACATGAGAGAAGAGAGAAGGAGAGATTTACGATAACAAAGATATATATATATACAGGGTACCTCATAATAAATATATATATACAGGGTACCTAATAATAAATATATATATACAGGGTACCTCATAATAAATGTTTGAATGCATACGATAAAGGGTGTCTAAAAATGCAGATGATTTCTCCATCCTACCTCTTAAATGCATTTAAATCCTAAGCATTTAATCCATGAACTTTTGGGTTTTAATTTATTTAAAGGATTTTTATTGCCTCAGAATCTCGTGATGATGCAGTTCTAACTCATTTTATTTACTCTATTTTCATATACCACAACCTTTAAATAGTATAATTGATATTTATCAATTTTCAAAATGTTTAAAATCATAAAATCAAAAGTGTGTACTGGCCTAACTATAGCGTGAAGTTATGATGGCCCGGGGACCAAGATTTATAAATGTGAGCTAGTCGCTTAACTTCATACCGCCGTCGGTTCAAATCTTTCACCACCGATTCAAAGTTTAAGATTGATGAGGATTGAGGATCGTAATCAGTGATTTAAGATTTGAACCGGCTGTATGCAGTTCAACGACCTCTCCAATTTATCAAATTCAGTCTCAAGTGAACTAGGGTTGACTTGAGGAGTCTCCAACTGTGAACTTTTGTGCAGGATTCACAATGTACAATATAATTATGTTCGAAATATATTCCCAGTGGTGGGGGGTCATGAGATACTATCCATGGCGGTCAACCTAGACAGAGATCCAGCGAACCTGGGTCATTATCTTTACAGTAATCTATTATTGGAATTGATATAAAGTCTACTTTATAAAACTATAATCTGTAAACAGAAAACTAAATGATTTCGAGAAGTAAACCATGGTTTAGATGATCTTTAAAGGGACTGTACTGTATAGAAGTATAATCTGTAAATAGAAAACTAAATGATTTCGAGCAGTAAACCATGGTTTAGATCATCTTTAAAGGAACTGTACTTTATAGAACTATAATCTGTAAATAGAAAACTAAATGATTTCGAGCTGTAAACCATGGTTTAGATCATCTTTAAAGGAACTGTACTTTATAGAACTATAATCTGTAAATAGAAAACTAAATGAATTTGAGCTGTAAACCATGGTTTAAATCATCTTTAAAGGAATTGTACTTTATAGAACTATAATCTGTAAATAGAAAACTAAATGATTTCGAGCAGTAAACCATGGTTTAAATCATCTTTAAAAGAACTGTACTTTATAGAACCATAATCTGTAAATAGAAAACTAAATGATTTTGAGCAGTAAACCATGGTTTAAATCATCTTTAAAGGAACTGTACCTTATAGAACCATAATCTGTAAATAGAAAACTAAATGATTTCGAGCAGTAAACCATGGTTTAAATCATCTTTAAAAGAACTGTACTTTATAGAACTATAATCTGTAAATAGAATTCTAAATGATTTTGAGCAGTAAACCATGGTTTAAATCATCTTTAAAGGAACTGTACTTTATAGAACTATAATCTGTAAATAGAAAACTAAATGATTTTGAGCAGTAAACCTAGGTTTAAATCATCTTTAAAGGAACTGTACTTTATAGAACTATAATCTGTAAATAGAAAACTAAATGATTTCGAGCAGTAAACCAGGGTTTAGATCATCTTTAAAGGGACTGTAAACTTAACCTTTGATTTAAAGGGAAGCGTTGTCGATTTATAAAAGTTTTTTTAAAACTAATTTCCCTATTGTCTAGCTTAAAATCGATTATTTGCATTTACTGAAAATCGATTATTTTCATTTAATATTGAAAATAGGGACTAAATAACTTCTACAGCCAGAAAAAGGACGATATATTTTTAAGTTTTAATGAAATAAATGGAAATCTTAAAATGATGGTTCACATGAAATTGATATAACAGTTCCTATAAATCATTTCTCTATACTGTCATGATTAGACAAATTGTATCTTATAACGAACTAGACAGAAATAGAAGGTAAAATTATTGCAATAGTACTGGTACGACTTTGTGAATTCGTAGCTTCTCTAGTTTTAATTTTACGCACAAGTATAAGAAAAGCAAATTTATTTGGTTACAAATTAGAAATTTCAAAACATTTTTGTTCTTTTCAAAATATTGCAATAGGCCTTCAAGAAGTTCAAGACGAGGCATGCCGAGTCCAATGGCGCCAGATCCAATCAGGGTTCAGTCATGTGTTTGTTGTCTATTCTGAACCAATAGAAATAGTATGGCGGTAATATCTATCTTTCTATCTATCTCATTATCCAATTAGAGATATGAATCCTTTTATCGGCAATGGAAAAGTTTACTTCTACTGAAAACATAAGATTCCAACCCTCCGTGAGATTTATTTTAGTTTGAAGTTATTTAAAATAAATAACTTTATCTATGTATTTCGTACATAATCTCCTCCTTTTCTTGTGTTGAACAGTTATAGACATAAATGCACCTGTAGGATGTGTTTCCTTTTGAATATACATATACATCAATATTTCCCAGATATGGTGCTGTTGGATAAATTACATACATAAATTTGAATTATAGATATAAATCCATTACAATTTCAATACATACATGTCTACATAAATTATACATTTTTAGAGACTGAAATAGTAATTTCAAGTGACTCTCTGCTTGTTGGGTGGTATGTCCGATTCACAACGGTACCCTAAACAGTTTTGTCTCATTAACAATGCAGTTCAGATTTTAATCATTTTCTTTTTAAAATATGATTATTTCTAATGATGGGTTCTCTTGTAAAGTGACATACGCATATCTGCCAGAGAAGCAATTGAAACACTGTCAGAATTAAGCATTTTCCATTTGAAAAACGACAACACCTTCTACGTTATTGACCCAAAAATGTTAGAAGGTTATTACTTTAAATGAAAGGTCACTTGAAATTACAACGAGATTTCCTTTAATTTAATAAACTTGTATGTATATTAGTCGAAAATATTTGATCCGTCTAACCTCTCCTAATGTTTGTGAAAAATGTTAAGATGCATACAGTTTTAGAGCTGCAAAGCTCTAGATTGAGTTTTGAAGGATTAATTTGCTAGATCTTGATCAGAATGTGAATTTTTTAAAGTTTAGGTTGGTCTAGATCCCGATTTTAAACATTGACTGAAATGTGCATTGGTAAAATTAGAATTTTTAAAATTTTTCTTTTACATTTTAATCTTAAAAGGACTGTACATCGTTATTTCAAGTTACCAAATTCCTCCACGATTGACATGCGGCCTATTACCACTGCCTGATCTAGAATGAACGAGATACCTTATTTTTCAAGCTGAAAATTGATTTGTGATTTCTCTGTAAGGGTGAATGAAGGAACCTAAAACTGTAGAAAACGACGATATCTTTCTCATTATTATCATAAATAGTTAAAAGGTATCAGTAGTGAATCAGACATGGCAGTATTTCTGGAATTACATATTTCATATTTAACTTGTCCACCTTTCATCATGTATTCTATGTTGTTATTCAATGTCCTTAATTTGAACACAAGGTTTACATCTTGATACTTCAAGTATTAACAGTGTTAAGTGTTAAGGTGAGTGTGTGTGCGGAGGGGGGGGGGTGAAGAATGAAACTTTTTTTTCAAAAACATTTTTATCGCCTATTCTTAGTACATAGTGGAAATGGTTTGAGTTTTTAATTTTTTAACGTCTCACTGGCTTAATTTTTTACTTAAAGTTGGAAAAATTTCGAGGTTTAACATTTTACCCGCTTAGAAAGTTTAATTTTTCAAGCTGGCTTGGAAGCTTACTTGGCTCTTACCACTAAACTACCGAAGATAACGACAGATAAAAAAAAACAGCGTAAATCCGGCTTAATTTTTTTACTAAAAAGTAGTTTTGTTACAGTCACTTTAATATATATATATATCCAGGTTTCAGCAGGTATTCTATACTGTTATCCAATATCCTTCAGTTGACCGAATACATAAAGGTTTACATCTTGTTACATCAAGCATTAATGCTAAATACCAGTGTTAACTGTTAGTAGGGGGAGGGAGGAGGTATTAAAGAAGGAGTGGTAGTAGAGGGGGGTGGGGGGTACAGGTCCAATAGTTCAACTATCCATCATCTCATCAGTTGTCAAATATTTTCATTCTTCATTTCTCTTCGGAGATTTTAACTCTGTTTACGTGTCATAATTTACAACTGTGAACCCTTTTATCCTCCCCCAAACCCACCCTTTCCTTTTCAGGTCAACCGCCTCCTCACAACCTATCCACTTCTTTACCTGGTTAAGATTTCCCCCTCCCCTCCGACCTCCTTTGCTATCGCCTTTTTACCTAGTAACACCTACTTTAGTCTCATTCCAAAGCTTTTCTCAAGTTTTGTCAGCTGTTTCCTTAACTTTTAACAATCTAGATTGTTCTAGCCGTAGTGTTTTGCAACTTAAGCCTATTCTAGCCGTGGTGTTTTACTACCAAGCCTGTTCTATCTGTTGTGTTTTACAACCTAGTCTGCTCTAGCCGTAGTGTTTTATAACCTAGTATGTTCTAACCGTAGTGTTTTACAGCCTAGCATGTTCTAGCCGTAGTGTTTTACAACCAAGTCTGTTCTATCTGTTGTGTTTTACAACCTAGTCTGCTCTAGACGTAGTGTTTTACAACCTAGCATGTTCTAGCCGTAGTGATTTGCAACCTAGTATGTTCTGGCAGTAGTGCTTTACAACCTTCACTGCGATTTAATGGTCTCACGCTCTCAAGCAAAAATCGTTGAGAATTTTGCCAATAACTTCTAAAAAACCACATCTAACAACAAGTGCTTTACAGTGCTAAAATGTACATGTAAAGGGCTACAGAAAAGCATAAGTGAGTTAGAGCGGTAAAATTTAAACTTAGGGCGTTGCGACACTTCAAAGTCAGCCCTGTCTTAAAAATTGATGAGACTGTTTATAAGGAGGCTGAATCTATGTGGGCCTTGTATGTTCTATTGTTGAAATTCCATCTCTGTCCCATCCCAACCCATCCTCTTTAATCCTCTCCTTCCAAACTTTCCATTCCTCGCCTTCCGACCTTCAATCCATTGACCAACTTCTGGAACCCCTCGGCCATAATCATTCAATCCCTAGCCCCCACCTTCCAATCCCTCAATTCACCCTTGTTTATAGTTTATATACTCCTAGCCCCAGCAGTAGATAAGTACTTGGTATTGAATAGATTGAAAATTCTAGTAATCAGATCCAAAATATCGATTCTCACACTTAAAGGGGCGTTCAACCCAAAAGTACTTTTGTGAATCTGGAATTGTGCGAACATGTCACTCTTTATAGTATCAGTTAAAATTAGTCCAATTATAAGAGAAGTTCCAATATATAGATACTCAAAATAATTAGATCCTAATTGTCATCTACTTATATCAAAGCCAAGAACAGTGCAGAAAGATTGTACTTTTACCTTGAGTTTTACTGAGAACAGTATTTTTAACAAAACTAACTTTTTTATGATCTTGCATTTTGATATTACTTTTTTTTCCAAATCAAAACGTTTTGTGTATTATTCAGTTTAAATTTAAAAGTATAGAACATTATTTAAAGTCTATATTTTGAAGATAATTTGAAATCGTTATCTTATTTTATTTTCAAATATGTATAGACTTTTTCCAACCAAACAGGTATAAAAAGATAATAACGAGTAATACTTTTAGTTTATCTTAAATTACTTTTAATAAACTATTTAGTTTTTAGCCAAAGATTTTCGACCCATTCAGCTTAACCCTTTCGATGAATGAAATTCTTTAAAGCTTAAATACTTAGTTACTATAAATCATTACATTTAGAGGTAAACAGAATACTTATTGCTTACTCTTCGATATTTTGCCTTTTCATTAAATACAATACAATTCTGTAGTCTGTACGCATAGAATTTATTTTTTATTCTTATCAAATTTTCTACACTTTAACTTTTGTTTTTATAAAATCCACAAACTCGATTTTTTAAACATTTTTTTTTCCTTTTGCCTGACTGAAATCTCCGACATTTTGAATTTTTTGTGAACTGAAATCTCTCAACCCTGTTAAACCTATTCTACTAAACCTTGAATGATTGGCTGAACCTGACGAAAATATTATTGAAGTTCATCCAACCATATTTTCATCTAATTAGAAAATATTATAATTATCAGTTTTCAATATATTCTCCAGTCCCCACAGGTTTATTATCAAAATCAAGTAAAGTGTGTAATTTTTTCTATTCAAGGATTAATATTAAAAGCAATGAAACATACTTTTTTTAATTTCTTGGTTTAGAAATAGAAAAATAATAGATAGAATTAAAAATCAGACGTTAATTTTCATAACTTTTACAAATTGTATATACACACTTCAATAACCATATTCAATTCATATAACTACAAAAGATCAAATATACCTTTTAAATTCTTACTCGAATTCATTATTATCCTATAAGCCTAGGTAAAAAATAGGCGGCTGGGGAATAAAGTAGTACTCAGGAAACAAGTAGTATAACTTGATAAATAAAATTGCGTTTCTCCCTTGCTTCAATCAGGATGTAAAAAATGCCAAAAAAGTATCTAAAAGTATAAAAAAATTGTTACTTGTAAATAATTTATTTAAAATGTGTTATATATGCTTTTAATACAAAAATAGTACAGTTTACAGAAACGAAGTTACACAATATTACTCTCTTTAAGTTTAATTGAAGCTCTGACGGATTGAACATGTCTGCTCAACGTGTTGTATTCATCTATAGGAGAGATTCTATCAAAAGGTTCTGATTCTATAATACTCGGTGTCGGAGCTAGATGAGTGTTCTCGTAAACTATCTGATCAGGAGAAGAACCCTCCTCGTTCTTCACCAGGGATAGAGAGGTGCTGGTGGTGCTAGGAGCTGGAGATACTACAGGGTTACTAGAACTAGGATAGGATACACAGTCTCTAGGTAGACCTGGAGATACTGAACTATGCCTTGTTGTATTGTGGGAGGATGCAGCAGGATCAGAAACATGGTTATTTCTATATTGCTGCAGGGAAGAAGTAACTATTTTGTTTTTATTCTGAATTTGAGAGAGGTTTGGTCTAACACTACTTCTCATCTCACTTTGACGAATTTGTTCCGATTCAACTCCTTCCTTCTCATCCAGGTTGGATACCATACTCAGTGCGGAGCAGGGTGTTGGAGACAGGTTTACTGGGTTCGGTAAGACGGATAATCCACTCGGGATCTCAGTATTGGAGTAGACAGGCATCTGCTTCTGGAGGAAGGAGTTATCCAAGGAGTTGTGCTCCGTGTCCGTCAAATGAGTGGAAGGGTTGGAGATCTTGGATTTGAGAGAGGAAAACTTTGAATTATTATTATCCAAATCTCCTGTCTTGTCTGCGCTTTCACGAACCAGGATAAGGATGAAGAAAACTAAGGAAATGATGATGAGGTGCCATGAGAAATAAATCTGAATCCATTCGGTTTCCTTGATTTCTCCGCTGATTTGTAGAAGCCAAGTTCCTTGTAGGAGTAGAGATATCCCCAACACAATATTTGCGTGTGCATCGAAAAATGCGCCAAAAGCAGACAATGCTGCAACAACAATGGTGGCCATTTGTAAAATGTTCGCCATGTTTCCATCTTCAACTCTAAGAATGTACAGCACAGCCTCTACAACCAATGCTGTACCTAAAGCGAATGTTTTCACCAATTTTTCACACTTTAATCCTTTCCGGAAATGTGTCACGATGTCGATAATTCCATAGAGAGAGAAGGCAACGTAGAATGTGACGAGATAGATATCATTAAGAGCCGTCTTCTCCTGGTTCTCGGAGAGTAGAACCGTCAGGATTATCCCTGTTCCAGCTGATCCAAGAAATACAATTCCGTCCCAGGGCAGGCTCATTAACACTCCGCACCTTGATCTTCCGATATGTTTCTTCAGAGAGTTCGTCCTGAACAGATATACGTAGCTCAGTCTGAAATATACAAATTGTTAATAATTTTGTATCGTGATTTTTAAAACAATGATAAAATAAATGTTTTGAGACCGATTTACGGATAAAAATTTAAGCAGTATCAATTATCTTTATCTCAATCTTAAATTCCTCTTCATTATTTACAAGTTTACAGATATGATAATAAAATGAAATCTATGGGCCTGTTGGGTGGGACGTTTTGTGACAACTTTCATAAATTCCTTGGAAAACGATAAAATGAAGTTTTTCAACTATTCTAAAAATTCTATAATCTAAAAGTGAAATGTTGAAAAATGAACCCAAAATGTCAAAATCGTAAATACACAATACAATGTAAATACACAATACAATGTAAATACACAATACAATGTAAATACACAATACAATGTAAATACACATGGATAACGAACGATTTATCAAATATAATGTAAAAAATAAATAAATCTATTTCTCTGTCTGATTTAATTTTATTTTTGGAAAAGTCCCAAAATTTAATATACATTGTCGTAATGAAATTGAGTCTTTCTTGTTTTTTATATTTATATCTTTGCGTCGTAGACCTCAAATATTTAAAAGGTCCACCAGGTTGCAAAGATATTGAGATTTGAAAATTTAAGTTTGATGCAAAGACTCAATTCCTTTGAATCACTAATAAATTAATCCGAAAAAAGTGCGAAAAATGCGAAGTAATTACCCAAATTTATTAAAATGAGAATACGAATTCATTTGGTTATATAATCGAATTCATTTGGTTATATAATCGAATTCATTTGGTTATATAATCGAATTCATTTGTTTATATAATCGAATTTCAACATATTTTCGTTCTTCTGAATAGCCTTTCAATAAAAGGATTTTTGTTAAAAAAAACTTGTAGATAATATTTTAATTGAACGTAAAGTTTACTTTAAATTGATGTGGTTGGTTCACTAAGTATTTTGCTTACCTAATGGCTAGAATGATGAGAAAAATGCCGGGTATGATATTTTCTGTAATTTTCTCTCTCTTCCATCCTTCTCCTATCGCAGAAACAATAGTTTTGCATTCAATACATAACAACTCAGTCGAGTTTTCACCAGTCCAGTTACTCATCCTTCTATCTAACCCAGAGAGGGCTTATTAATAGCGCTGGATATTCACGTCTACACCTGATAAGGGTCTTTTCGGTACTGAATAGATTGGGGTTATGGTAGACTCGTATGGGGTACCGACCGGTTTGACTGTAATGGGTTTAGAGCCTCTGCTGGTTAGGATGAGTATTGGTTTTGGGTTCAAATTACGGACTGGGCGGATGGTTGGGAAGCCGGTCCGCGTCAAAATATTTGACAAAATAACAGTTAATAAAACAACTTGTTTTGGTCTTTGATTTGGTATTTACAGTTATTATCAGAAAAAGACGGAATAAAAGTCGTCTTCGTTAAATAATTAATTTAGAAACGTGCATAACATTTTTGCAACTGTATCTGTTATATAATATATATATATATATAAAGTTGTAATCTCTGTTTGGATCTGTTATATATATATATACAAAGTTGTAATCTCTGTTTGGATCTGTTTGTTTGTATGTCATGGATCATGACCCAAATAATCTTACATTTAAAAAAAACAATCTCGTATTGTGGTTTCTTCCAAAGAAAATTTGATAAAAAATTCAAACTATACTCTATTTACTTTTGGGGAGGGGTAAAAACAATTGTTTCCCAGAATATATTTATTGTAAGTAATTATGTATATTTGAATTTGATTTTGACTCTTGAGTGTTCAATATTATGGGATGGTTTAATTGTTTATGCTTAGGTTAGATTTTTTGGCTTTCCAATTATGGGACTGCCTTCAATTTTTAGAAACATTAGCGTCAATTTTTAGAGGAACATTAGCGTTTAAATGTTTCTTTCCATGCGACCATTTTTTTATCGCAAATATAAAACTTTAAACGTTGCTGATTTTTTTTACACTTAAAGATTTCAAAATTAAAAAGGATTTTCTGGGCAAATCTTTTCACGACATTGCCACAACAAATTCGGGCTGGATCAAGGAAAATCGCAATTTCAGTGCACTAAATTTGAAAACGTAATTATTGCCATAACACTCAAAGGTTAGGGCATGGAAGACCGAACAGTTGTAACTTATGGCGGCCGGGAGACACAAAAAGCTAACATACAGGGTTACCCACAAAGGATGAGACTATACACATGAGCTCTATGACTATACACGGGATTAAATAAGTCATCTGCGCCTTGAATGTGTACAATAGCAAGAAATCATTAATTTAAAGAAACAGGCAGTATAAAGTCCGAAAGTCGTCTCAGAAGTCTCATCCTTTGTTGGTAACCCTGTATGTGGTATGAAGGGAAGATGTTGTGGCTTATCAATGGCCGCCTGCGTTCTCGACAGACGACAAAATTAAAACATTTTTATTTTTTTATCTTAAATCTGGCAATATAGAATTAATTCAGAAACATGAAAGATGACTTAAATCACACAGATACTTTAAGAATGGCCTTTTCCCATAAGGCTGTGAATTGTTTGAAAAATTAATTTAAAATAAAAATTATCCGAAGACGACATTGTAAACCATGGCTGACGACGAAATTTTGTTTAGCCTTTTTCTCATATTCAGGGTTTCCTTCCTACGGTAATGTTGATCTGCTCTACTGCCCATCCGTCCTATTGTCCATCCGCTATACTGCCCATCCGACCTACTGCAACATCTGACCTACGACAGCTGTAGGTCAGATGGGCATATCTTCTTGCCCATCCGACCTAACAGCAGCTTTTGTCATGCCATAGCGCAGTAGGGTATGAAATAATTAATTGTAGCGTCGGACAGCCACTCAATTTTGTAGGTCAGATGGGCACTTTTTGTAGGGCGGATGGGCATTTTTCGTAGGTCGGATGGGCATTTTTCGTAGATCGGATGGGCACTTTTTGTAGGTCGGAACTTAATTCTCAAGNAATGTTAGAATCAAGGAACAATGTTAGAATCAAGAAACCATATTAGCATCAAGGTACCATGTTATCATGAAACCGTGTAAAAATCAAGGAACCATGTTAGAATCAAGAAACCATATTAGAATCAAGAAACCATATTAGCATCAAGGTACCATGTTATCATGAAACCGTGTTAAAATCAAGGATCCATGTTAGAATCAAGGAACATTTTAGAATCAAGGTACTATTTTAGAATCAAAGAAGCATTTTAGAATCAAAGAAGCATTTTAGAATTAAGGTACCATATTACAATCAAGGAACCATGTTAGAATCAAGAAAACATGATAGAACCAAGGAACCATGTTAGAGTCGAGGAACCATGTTAGAATCAAAGATCTATGTTAGAATCAAGAAACCATGTTAGACTTAGAACCAAGGAACCATATTAGAATCAAGTATCAATGTTAGAATCAAGGATCCATATTAGAATCAAGGAACCATGTTAGAATAAAGAAAACATATTAGAACCTAGAAACCATTAGAATCAAAGATCCATGTTAGGATCAAGGAACTATGTTACAGTGAAACCCTTAATAACGAATACATCGAAAGAATTCATCGAATGTCGTATTCTTCACTTTCTGATAATGGAATGTTGCAGATATTTAGTTTTTTAATTAAATGATTATATGGAACTCTTTAAAACTGTTCCCGCATATTCATGGCTATTTATTTATTTTCGCAAATACTGAAATTTACGTAATATAGTATAAAACTCATTGAATAATTGTCAAGACGACATTTGATAATTCTTCCGATGTATTCGTTATTAAGGGTTTCACTGTAGAATCAAGGAACTATGTTAGAATCAAGGAACCATGTTAGAATCAAGGAACCATGTTAGAATCAGGGAACCATGTTAGAATCAGGAAGCCATGTTAGAATCAAGGAACCATGTTAGAATCAAGGAATTATGTTAGAATCAAGGAACCATGTTAGAATCAGGAAGCCATTTTAGAATCAAGGAACCATGTTAGAATAAAAAAAAACATGTTAAAATCAAGGAACCATGTTAGAATCAGGAAGCCATGTTAGAATCAAGGAACCATGTTAGAATCAAAGAACCATGTTAGAATAAAAAAACCATGTTAAAATCAAGGAACCATGTTCTAATCAGGAAACTATGTTAGAATCATTGAACCATGTTAGAATCAAGGAACCATGTGTTAGAATCAAGAAACCATGTTAGAATCAAGGAACCATGTTCGAGTCCGGGAACTATGTTAGAATCATGGAACCATGTTAGAATCATGGAACCATGTTAGAATCAAGGAACCATGTGTTAGAATCAAGAAACCATGTTAGAATCAAGGAACCATGTTCGAATCAGGGAACTATGTTAGAATCAAGGAATCATGTTCGAATCAGGGAACCATGTTAGAATCATGGAACCATGTTAGAATCAAGGAACCATGTGTTAGAATCAAGAAACCATGTTAGAATCAAGGAATCATGTTCGAATCAGGGAACCATGTAAGAATCAAGAAACACTGTTAGAATCAGAGAACTATAAGTAAATCAATCTATTAAGTAAGAATGAAGAAACCATGTTAGAATTAAGAAACCATCTTAGAATTAGGGAACTCTGATTAAATCAATCTATTAAGTAAGAATCAAGGAACCATGTGTTAGAATTAAGAAACCATCTTAGAATCAGGGAATTCTGATTGAATCAAGCTATTATGTTAGAATCATGGAAGTATGGTTACTAAAAATTTCCCTAATCAATGATTAGAAATACCACAGAAATCTATGTATTTTCTTACTCCAGCCCCCAATAAAATAAATATATTTGAAGCAGTTTATCTGTGTTTACAATATTTAGAAAAAAAGAATCACATAAATAATTTAAAGTTGACATTACATGGAAATAGATAGAAAACTATATTATAGTCGGATCGGTAGGGAAACAAAAATTGAAAATACTATATTGTGGAAAGAAAAACATTGAACAAATTTGAACTTTTAAAAACCAAGAATAGTTAACGTTTGAAGTAAAAAAAAAACTAGCCATCTACATATATATGTAAATTTAGCTTGTCTAGATGTCTATTTGTTTGTTTGTATCCAATAAACGTCAAAACGGCAGAACCGATCGGGTCCAAATTTTTGTGGGGCCTCACGTGACCCCAGGGAAGGTTTATGAATGATCAAAATCTCAAAAATTGACCTCCAATAAAATAAGATTTTCATAAGATTTGAAAATATACGTTTTTTTTAAAAAAATCCGCGAACTTTTCTGGTTTTGTTTTTCAATGTATACAAAGAGAAAATGTTCACAATTGAAATATAAGATAGACGCGAAGCTCCAAGAAAGACTATAAGTAAGTTTAATAAATGTTGCTTCGAATAATTTTTTTTAAATCCACATAACCCAGTTAGCTATAAAGATATTGGTTTGCGTGTTCGTATCAGAAAGGGTCCCAATTTAAACTAATGGAGAATAAATAGTGTCCTTTCGATTTTTCCTTTTCTCAATTGTGCAATTTTAAATCAATTAAAAGAAACATATCGTATTGAACTGCGAGTGTCCTGACAATCTATTTTCAGCAAGAAAAATAAGAAATTCTTCGGTAACCTTGGTCATAACAGCTTAAAAGAGTACAATTCGGATTCGGACACGCAATTTGAAATTGAGTCTAATGCATGTATACTTATCACTAATGTAGTACATTCATATTAGAAATTAAAGAATTATAAGAAGTCAGATGGATCAAGCAGGGTTAGTCATTATGAAAGAAATAAAAGAATATAAAAATTAATTATAAACTAGTCAGCTCGTTGAAGCTTGGCTAGTTAATGAAAAAAATCAAAGAATATAAAATGAGTTACTGGTTGAAGTTTGGTTAATTAATGATAGAAATCAAAGAATATAAAAATGATAAACTAGTCAGCTAGAAGAACCATGATAGAAATCAATGAATATAAAACTCATGAAAAGTCAGCTAGATGAAGTAAGGTTAGTTAATGATAGAAATCAATGAATATAAAACTCATGAAAAGTCAGCTAGATGAAGAAAGGTTAGTTAATGATAGAAATCAATGAATATAAAACTCATGAAAAGTCAGCTAGATGAAGTAAGGTTAGTTAATGATAGAAATCGATGAATATAAAACTCATGAAAAGTCAGCTAGATGAAGAAAGGTTAGTTAATGATAGAAATCAATGAATATAAAACTCATGAAAAGTCAGCTAGTTGAAGTATAAGGTTAGTGTGTAAATGTTTAATGTTTCGTGTTCCAGCAAATGTCAACGGTTTGCCTGACAAAAGCTTGATACATATTTAAGTAGGGTAGGAAACGAATCGTTGATAAAGGGTAAACCAAACTTGGTATTTATTTAGATATACAGATAAATGTATAGAAGAATATTTGGATATTTATACGGATAGATAGATAGAAGAATATTTGGACAGATATACGGATAGATAGATAGAAGAATATTTAGTTAAATATACCGTTAGATGGACAGAAGAATATTTAGATAATATACAGATAGATGTATAGAAGAATATGTGGCTATATATGCGGATAGATAGATAGAAGAATATTTAGTTAAATATACCGCTAGATGGATAGAAGAATATTTAGATAATATGCAGATAGATGTATAGAAGAATATGTGGCTATATATGCGGATAGATAGATAGAAAAATATTTAGTTAAATATACCGTTAGATGGATAGAAGAATATTTAGATAGATACATGAATATATGGATAGAATAATATTCAGATAGATATATACGGATAGGTTGATGGAAGAATGTTCTCATAGAAATACGTATAGATGGATAAAGAAGAATGTTTAGATAGATAGATAGATAGATAGATAGATAGATAGATAGATAGATAGATAGATAGATATAGAGATAGAAAGAAGGATAGATAGATAGATAGATAGATAGATAGTAAGATAGATATACAGATATATAGATAAATAGATAGATAGATAGATAGATAGATAAATAGATAGATAGAAGGATAGGTAGATAGATAGATAGATAGATAGAAAGATAGATATATAGATATATAAAGATATAAAAAATAATTGAATAAAAATAGAAATATGGACAGATCAATATGTGGACGATAGATGAATAGATGGACTATATGGACTATAAATATATATATTGGATGGACTATATATATATTGGATGGACTATATATATATTGGATGGACTATATACATATATTGGATGGACTATATATATATATTGGATGGACTATATATATATATTGGATGGACTATATACATATATTGGATGGACTATATATATATTGGATGGACTATATATATATATATATTGGATGGACTATATATATATATTGGATGGACTATATATATATATATTGGATGGACTATATATATATATTGGATGGACTATATATATATATATTGGATTAACTATATAAATATAGGATGGACTATATATATATGAGATGGACTATATATATATTGGATGGACTATATATATATTGGATGGACTATATATATATATATATATTGGATGGACTATATATATATATATATTGGATGGACTATATATATATATTGGATGGACTATATATATATATTGGATGGACTATATATATATATTGGATGGACTATATATATATTGGATGGACTATATATATATATATATATTGGATGGACTATATATATATATATATTGGATGGACTATATATATATATTGGATGGACTATATATATATATTGGATGGACTATATATATATATTGGATGGACTATATATATATATTGGATGGACTATATATATATATTGGATGGACTATATATATATATTGGATGGACTATATATATATATTGGATGGACTATATATATATATTGGATGGACTATATATATATATTGGATGGACTATATATATATATTGGATGGACTATATATATATATTGGATGGACTATATATATATATTGGATGGACTATATATATATATTGGATGGACTATATATATATATTGGATGGACTATATATATATATTGGATGGACTATATATATATATTGGATGGACTATATATATATATTGGATGGACTATATATATATATTGGATGGACTATATATATATATTGGATGGACTATATATATATATTGGATGGACTATATATATATATTGGATGGACTATATATATATATTGGATGGACTATATATATATATTGGATGGACTATATATATATATTGGATGGACTATATATATATATTGGATGGACTATATATATATATTGGATGGACTATATATATATATTGGATGGACTATATATATATATTGGATGGACTATATATATATATTGGATGGACTATATATATATATTGGATGGACTATATATATATATTGGATGGACTATATATATATATTGGATGGACTATATATATATATTGGATGGACTATATATATATATTGGATGGACTATATATATATATTGGATGGACTATATATATATATTGGATGGACTATATATATATATTGGATGGACTATATATATATATTGGATGGACTATATATATATATTGGATGGACTATATATNTTCCTTTGTATAAAAACTCGTTCCTTTGTATAAAAACTCGTTCCTTTGTATAAAAACTCGTTCCTTTGTATAAAAACTCGTTTCTTTGATAAAAACTTTGTGGAACGTTTTAAAAGTTTAAAATATATTTTTAAATTTAAATCAAACCAAGCTGTTGCCCCCCAGTACCTTTGCAGTAGGCAATTTAAAACTTTAAACAACATGATAAAAAATGAAGGTTTGCTAACTGCTGAAAATAATTGTGTTTAACGAGTTGTTAATAAGCTGGCTCGTAACTAGGGTTGGAAATCAATAATGGAAGCATTTTTAAACTTTACCGTAAAGTTCAACGAGGCTTGGCTCTGCATGAGAAAGCCATGGTAGGTTTGGATATTGAATATAAGGGTAAGCTTGTCCTCGGGAACCGGTAAATACCAGATTCCGGATCCTCGTCCTTCTAGAGTTTACGTTCCAATTTCAAACCTAGGGATAGGTACAGTTCTCAGTTGAGAGCTTACCAAGAAGGTTATATCCTCTTCTAGTATTTCTTCCCNCCCTCTCCATAAACTGTAAACTTTCCTTATTTTCACTTTTAAACCTCGACGTTATTGTTTTCTACTCTGCAAAGCATTTCTTCTATTATTTTTAGTTTTAGTAGTATTTTAGTTTTATCAAACATTGCAATTTATTAATTACGATTTATGGTCTAAATCTCATTCAATTTAGTTATTGCATTAAAAGAATATTTTTTTTGTTTCTTTGCTATTTGTATTGGTATAATTTGTTGGACCACTTCGAGAAATTTTTTTGGAAAAACTATTTTTTTCCTATTGTCATAAGATAATGTAAATAAAAAAATATTTCTATAATGCACTGGCACACTTTTTTTAAAATCCCATAAATCATATTTAAAATTTTAGCAAAATATTTAGAATCAAATATATAAGAAGAAATGCAATTTTAAGTTTTGCGCCGTCATATGTATGAAGCAAAAGCAACTGATTACTCCTCTCAAACTATAATTTCTAATCATTAATCTGAAGTTGTATACCTCAATATTCCAAACCAACAAAGTTTAAAATATTATAGGTTTACATCATCAGATTACAACGATTTAGAAATTAGAAAGGAATTGAGTCTTTGCCACAAACTCTGATTTTCTAATCACAATATCTTCGGAACCAAATGTTGCAGACCTTAGATATTTCAAATTATGAATTCTGTTAGATGAAATAATCTGAGTTTGAAATATCAAAGGTTTACAACATCGAGTTCTAAAGATATTGAGGTTCAAATATTTGATTTTGTTCCAAAAAATCAATTCCTTTGTATTGTTTACAATTTTGAGCTTCCAAAAATAGCGTTTTTTTAAATCTCGTTTTCTGTAAATTCCTAAAAGTTTGAATATTTTCAGAAAAATGTCTCACAACGTATTCCAACAGGAGAAGGACCATATGGAGGATCAGGTCACCGAGGACCATACTGCCGGAGAGGGGCACGGAGAAGAGGATAAGGAAGCTGGACATGTTGGAGAAGGTCAGCACGGACATGGAGAAGGACACGGAGATCATGACGGAGAAGGAGATGATAGCTCCAGGGGAAACCGGAAGAAAAAGTAGAGAAATCCATCAATAAATCAATCAATTTTATTTATTTATCTCACAGCACAAATCTTTTTGGATTAAGACGTCCAAGAAGATTTCACTAAAATTGATGATAGTATATTGTGTTTTGAATTTTGTGTTTTATGATATTGTTGAACGGGCCTTTTCAATAAATACTTAATTTAACCTGCTGACTTTTGCTGACTTGGAAAACATTACATTGCTTCAAATATGACAGATTAAAATTTAACCTTCATTCACAACAGTTTCTTTTTAACTGGTATCATGCCTATTTCGAAAAGAAATTAAATTCAAAGGCTTTTCATTTCCAGCAAATTTAATTTCAAAGATTTCATGAAAAGACGGACATTTTATGGATGGACATTTCATAGACTGGACATTTTGTAGACACAGAAAAATATATCTGTTCTCTTATATTATAGAAATAACAGTGTAGAATATATCAAAAAAGATAATTTTTGAAAAAAAAAATTTCTCTTTCGAAATATCCTCTTATCATGAAATATTTCTGTCGATGAAAGGAACTAAGTTTTTGGCACAAACTCTGATATTCTAATCCTTCTAATCTTTGCAATCCGATGTAGTGAACCTTGATATTTCAAAGAATGAATTTTGAAAGATCAAATAATCTAAGATTTAAATATCAAAGGTTCACACCATCAGATATATAGATTATAAAATTTAAGAGTGATACAAGAATTCAGTTTATTTACTATATACACAATGGTCATATATGAAGCATCTTTTTATGAAAATACATCAAGATTTGCCGCTATGTTGAATATACATACGGGATATCATACACATCCATACGCAAATGGTTTGATTCAAATTGGATATGACGCTATAAACTGCCTGATAGCTATTTGTAAGTAAGTTGATGATAGATATATCTAACAGTTTAAACCCCCTTCAGAATATACCATTATAAAAATGAGCGTAGACTGGGAGGAATTGAATGCTAAGCTTCCGTATCAGAAAAATGAGGTGAAAAAACAAACAAAATAAAAAGTGTAATAAATATTCTTTTTGAAAAACTTAAGAAATAAAGAAGAAAAGAGAGTTTATATATTTTATAAAGGGGGCATACGAAAAACCATGTTAACAATTTAGTTTTGTTATCAAATATTTGAGAAAATCCTTATATGTACAATTTACTAACAGCTGCTTGGAGGACTTGGAGACTTTTTAGTTATTAGGATTTGAAAGATAAGTTTTGTTATTCTGTCTTGAAATAATTTATTTATGAAGTATCAAAGGTTTACTATAATAGGTTGCACAGAAATATGGAAAATTTGATTTTGTGGCAAAAACCCAATTCCTTTGCAATAAAAGTCCCATATTTTGTATAATGAAATATTAAAAATAGAGTTTGCAATACAAAAAATATGTTTAGGGAGACTGTTTAACACTAAATAAAAATAAAAGGAAAGTACGAACACAAACAATTTAATAAAGGGAGAGTACCCACACAAACAATTTAATAAAGGGAGAGTGTGAAGCACAAAGATTTAAAAAGGGGTGTGTGCAATACGTTCAATATAATAAAGATAATTAATGTGGGCAACAAAATAATATAATAAAGGGAGAGTGTGCAACACAAACAATAAGATAAAGGGTACGTGTGCAAGACTATTAATATAATAAAGGGAGGGTGTGTAACACAATAAATATAATAAAGGGAGGGTGTGTAACACAATAAATATAATAAAGGGAGGGTGTGTAACACAATAAATATAATAAAGGGAGGGTGTGTAACACAATAAATATAATAAAGGGAGGGTGTGTAGCACAATAAATATAATAAAGGGAGTGTGTGTAACACAATAAATATAATAAAGGGAGTGTGTGTAACACAATTAATATAATAAAGGGAGAGTGTGTAACACATTCAATATGATAATGGGAGTGTGGACAACACATTCAATATAATAAAGGGAGTGTGTGAAACACAATCAATATAATAAAGGGAGAGTGCGAAACAAAATTAATATAGTAAAGGGATATTGTGCAAGATTGTGAAGATAATAAAGGGCAAGTTTGGAGCATAAATGAAGTATAATAAAGAGAGAGGGTGGACCACCACAAAATATTTAATGAAGGGTTAGTGTGCAATACAAATAATATAATAAAGTAAGAGTGTGAAAAAAAAACTATAAAAGAAACAGATGTTGTAAAAAACACAATATAATAACAAAGGGATAGTTTTCAACATAAGCCAAAAATCAAAATATAAAGGGAAAGTGCGCAAAACAAGCAATATAATAAAAATAGTACAAATAATATGATAAAAGGAGAATGCGCAACACAAGCAATATAATAAAGAGAGAATGCGCAAAACAAGCACTATGATAAAGGGAGAGTGCGCAACGGAAGCACTATGATAAAGGGAGAATGCGCAACGCAAAGAATATAATAAAGAGAGAGTGCGCAACGCAAGCACTATGATAAAGGGAGAGTGCGCAATACAAATGATATAATAAAATAAAGGTAGAGTGTGCAAAACAAACATTATAATAAAGGGAGAGTGTGCAAAACAAACATTATAATAAAAGGAGAGTGTGCAAACAAACATTATAATAAAGGTAGAGTGTGCAAAACAAACATTATAATAAAGGTAGAGTGTTCAAAACAAACATTATAAAAAAGAGAGAGTTTGCAAAACAAACATTATAATAAAGGGAGAATGTGCAAAACAAACATTATAATAAAAGAAGAGTGTGCAAAACAAACATTATAGTAAAGGGATAGTGTGAAAGATAATTATTATGATAAAGGGAATCATGGTATTTTCAAAATAAGTTTTTTAATCATGGTATTTTCAAAAATCATTTTTAATCATGGTATTTTCAAAATAATTTTTGAAGTAAATAAATAAAAGCTTACAATGTGAATAACTTATGATAAAATATTTATAAACTAGAAATTCAAGGCGCTTCGCGCCCTTCTTTCTAGCCTTAGAGGGCGCTTCGCGCCCATCTTCTAAATTAATTGTGAACATGTTCTCTTTGTGTACATCGTAAAACAAAACAAAAATAATTCGCGGATTTTCACAAAAAATTTCGCGGATTTTCAAAATTTTTAAAAATTTAATGACGATCGAATTTTGATGGAGACAAATATTTGAAATTTTGATTTTTCATAAACCTTCTCTGGGGTCCATAGATGTCCCACAAAAAATTTGGGCCCGATCGGTTCAGCCGTTTTGACGTTTATTGGATACAAACAGACAGACAGACAAACAAAAAGACAGACAGACAAGCCAAATTTTTATATAGATGACAAATATTTTTTCCAAAAGCAAAATTATTTTAGGAAGAGAAGGCGCAGAGATCTGAATTGTGGACAAGTATTGATGTGAATGGAAATGGATATCTATCTCTAGCTGAGGTTTCAAGGGTGAGATTTTAGTATCACAGATAGATTAGGATACATTATATTCACTCTAAATCTGCAGATTTGGATACATTATATTCACTCTAATCTGCAGATTAGGCCGAGCTAATATTTCTGAAACACGACGATGGTTACATTACATGGTTGTTTGAGGACTAGTACAATTATAATCCATCCATATATAGTAGTAAATGTTTCCAGATTGTAGATTTAAACGACAATTCAATCCTCAACGTTCGAACCATAATTTTCTTTTTTTTTCTTTTAGAAATAAGTAAAAATATGTTCAATGTAACAGCTTTTCTGGTAACCGGGTGGAATAACATAGAAATGGTCAATTTTTTCTGACGTGTAGATTTTATTATTTATGCAATGTTTGATTTTGTAAAATATAGAAGAAAGAAACCCAACGCAAATACATTCTCCGATCAATGATGTAAAAAACTTAGAAATGTTTCTTTTTTATTATTAAAATGATTTTAATTTTAATTTTCCATTTTTGGTTTAATTTGTTATTTAGGGTATTCGAGATGTGATTAATATGGATGAACTGTTTGATGCTACCCCGGCCATCAACAGGTTGGATAAACTTTTTCACAAAAATGTTGAAATTTTTTTTTTAAATAATTATTTCAAGAGATTAAAAATCTGCTATTTCTATGATAGAGCTTAGAACAAGTTTAAATGCTACGGAATGTTCAGAAAATATGGTGGTGAGGAAAATTTTGAAAAAAATTAGCATTTCGAGGAATAAAAAACTGTGTTTAATAAAAAAAACCGTTCGGGATTTTCCAGAAAACATTATTCTCACGAAAATTGGAAAGATTTCTCTTTATTTCGAGCTATTACTATAAAGGCTCAAAAAATGTCATGTAGTATTAAATATTGCCTCACACTAGAAGGTGTGGGTCAAATTTCCGGGTACGATTTTAAGACCTCGTCTTCTCTCTTTTTAGTTTTTACTTAAAGCACGAAAAAAACGAATTGATCAGGTTTTTAATTTAGAAATTCAAAGCTTTTAACCCTATCCCTGCTGGGGTACTTGAAAACCAGGATACGCTGGGGGGGGGGGTCAATTTGACCCCCCCCCCTCTAAATCCCATGTTTTATGTCCAAATATGACAAATGATACATCATTAGAAAGCTCACAGCAGGAATAGGGTTAAATAAGAGAATCGAGGTGGGATGGGAAATAAATAAGATTTTAATATTACGCGCACTTTTTACTAAAGTTTAACATCATGTTACATCAGGTGTTTAAGATAAAATAAACTAAAGTTAGAAATCCATTCCTAATATTATTTACATTATTATTTAGGTCTTTCTTCTACTGCAAGGGAATCAGTGGTGCGGGGCACCATGGACCGGATTATCTTGAACGCAGGTTCCGTATTTTTAAAAAATAGAGAATTAAGTAACTCTCCATGGACCGGATTATCTTGAATGCAGGTTCCGTATTTTAAAAAATAGAGAATTAAGTAACTCTCCATGTAGTAAATGCCCTATTCCATAGAAGTCTTTCATACCTGTATCAATCCAGGTACAACTCAATCAGGAATTCACGGTTCCAAGAATACTTCACTATCATTGTCAATCCGGACACAACTTTATCTGCATCAATACTCGTTCCCTCTCGTTATGGTTGACGAGGCATAAGAGCTATTCAGTTCAGTAATACTTTACTATCAATGTCAATCCGGACACAACTTTATCTGTATTTATCCTCGTTCCCTCTCGTTATGGTTGACGGGGCATAAGAGCTATTCAGTTCAGTAATACTTTGATATCATTGTCAATCCTTACACAACTTTATCTGTATTTATACTCGTTCCCTCTCGTTATAGTTGATTAGGCATAAGAGCTATTCAGTTCAGTAATACTTTACTATCATTGTCAATCCGGACACAAATTTATCTGTATTTATCCTCGTTCCCTCTCGTAATGGTTGACGGGGCATAAGAGCTATTCAGTTCAGTAATACTTTAATATCATTGTCAATCCGGACACAACTTTATCTGTATTATCCTCGTTCCCTCTCGTTATAGTTGATTAGGCATAAGAGCTATTTGGTTCCATAATTCTATCAATGTCAATCCGGACACAACTTTATCTGTATCAATATCCAATCTAGTTCTATCTTTCAAGAAAGTGATTCATGACGCTTCTTGTTTGCTAATCAAGAAGAATTACGCTCTCGCAGTAGTGAAAGCGAAGTCTATTTCTACCTAAATCTATTTGAGGTTTCTATGTTACAAGTTAAAGTTAATCAACGTAATTACAAGTTTTACATCGTTATATACAACATAATTAAGCTAATCATGTTAAGTAGTTATTTACAGCGCAGTTAAGATATGGGTTTTACGAAGCTATTTACAAACGTAGATAATTAATGATGTACAACGTAGTTCAAGTGGTGCACGATATTTATTACATTCACGTAATTTAAAATGCTCCGTCATTTAAAGAGTTTCATACATACATATATATTCATTAATCTGAAGTTGTATACCTCAATATTCCAAACCAACAAAGTTTAAAATATTATAGGTTTACATCATCAGATATAGGGTATGAGACTGTAGAGACGACTGTACGGAATTTATACTGTCTGTTTCCTTATATTCACGATTCTCAGTAACTGTAAACATGTCTTAAAAAAATTAAATAAGCCATTTAAAGACTATTTTCAAGGTAGTGGACTGAGTTTTACTTCGAGATCGGCGAGAGTTTCAGGTCGTCTTTACAGTCTCATCATTGTTGGATAACTGTGCGGCTCGTTCAGTGGGTATTGGCTACTTACGTACGCAAACACACCGTCACACCCTTGCAAGACGTAACATTCTCCCACTCTGCTTTAATTTTATAATAAGATATTTTGCTATCTAAAATATAAATACGTTTAATTTAATATGTGAAACCGATAATAACTGAAAAACTGAAGTTTTTTAGAAAATGTTGAAGGACAAAATCATTCACAAAAGCTGTAATTATATTTTTTCGATAATTATTTCTATCGACAATAGTTTTTCCAATTCCATTTAGTATGTTGAGTTAGTTGCATGCATCAAAGCTTGTCCGAGGCCGTCTGTTAAGCTAGAATATTTCAAGAAAAAATCCAATTAAAAAATAATGCATTTCTTTTATCCAATGAAAAAACTGAATTTAACAAAAATTTTACAAAATATGGTTTGAAATTCACCATTTAACATTAATTGATTTAAAACTATTTTTGTTTGAAAACTAAGCATTTTTATGACCCTATTTTCAAAATATCCCGCCCCCCCTTCTTGATTATTCAACTTGAAGACCCTTCTATATTATCGAACCAAGGTACAAGCCTTGGTTTCAACCAGTAATAGGAAAGTTAAATCAATAGAAACACGTTCTTTAGTTACTCAGCTCACACCATTTAAATATGTGTTTGTGTGTGTTAATAATAGAACGTTTTTTCGATTTTAATTCTGGGACTCAAATATTCATCTGGTTAACGTTTCTATATTCATAATTTATTAACATTTATTTATTAATAATTTCACTATTTCACTTATTTAAATATTTAACCATATGTTCATCCTTTCATAGATTTATCCTTACTTTCATCCTTTCATTGGTTTCTTTATTCATCCATAATTTCATCCTTTCATTGTTTATATATTTATCCATACTTTCATTCTTTCATTAGTTTCTATTTTCATCCATCCTTACATTGGTTTCTACACTCATACATATTATTATATTTTCATTGTTCATATCTTCATCTAAACTCTCATCATTTTATTAGTTTCTTTATTCATTCAAACTTGTTTCATTTGAAAAAGTATCAAAAGTATCGGAAAGCATGTTTGACAATATCATCAGAGAGTATCAGAGAGCATCAGAGAGTATCAGATAGTATCAGACATGTATAATAGTGCATCAGAGAGTATCAGAGAGCATCAGAGAGTTTCAGAGAGCTTCAGAGAGTATCAGAGAGTACAAGAGAGTTATATAAGGGGGACTGTAAACGGAAATTGTTCCGCCTGTCCGGTTATATCTGTATACGCGGCGCATATTTACATTTATATGATCGTCCTAGAACTTAGATGACTATTTACTGCTAGCTTTGACTTCTTCTAAAAAGGTAATATTTTTTAAATAATTAAATTAAATTTTTTTTTTAAATTTTAAAGCATATGTTTTGGAAAAAACAGTTAAAAAGAATTTTGAGTTTTTGTCACAAAATCTGATTTGCAACCCAATGTCGTAGTCCTTTAATATCAAGAGCTGAAATATGTTTATATCAAATAATCTAAGGTGGAAAGATCAAAGAAAATTTGACTTAGTGGCAAAAACTCCTTCCTTTGTATAAAAACTCGTTCCTTTGTATAAAAACTCGTTCCTTTGTATAAAAACTCGTTCCTTGGTATAAAAACTCGTACTTTGTATAAAAACTCCTTCCTTTGTATAAAAACTCTATATATATATATTGGATGAAGAATTGGAGAAATGGATGAATTGAAGAAATGAAAGATTAAATGATAAATAGATAAAAAGAAGAAATAGAAAGGTAAAGCTAAGGAAACAATTTAAATAAATAGGTAGAAAGCTGAATAAAAGGATGTTGTTAAAATAAAAGAATGGATTCAAAATAAAGATCAATGAAGAAATAGATTGATTGAAATAAAAGTGGTACTAAAAATAAGCGGAATATTCTATATTCTAATATAATATATTCTAATATTCTATATTCTAATATAATATATTCTAATTGTTACTGAAACTGTAAACGTATTACTTTCTTAGCAAAATAAATCATTTTCATTCTTTATTCTTCATGACAGGGGGTGTAATCGTAATTTCAAGTGACCCTCCATGTTAAGATGGCATTGTCCAATTAATAACGGTAACCTGGAAACCTTTATCTGATCAATAACTTGTATGATATTCACGCTTTCAAGGTTTAAAAGTGTTTAATTCTACTAACTTTCACAGGTTTCCCTGCAGTACAAATGCGCATGTCACTTCTGTGGGGAAATCACAATTGAAAATTATTATAAACCTTGATATCTATTCCTGCTTGATCAGACAAAGCTTTAATGGTACCGTTGTGAATAGGGAACTGTCATCTTTGCATGGAGAGAGTCACTTAAACATTACGCTTCTATTTTCTTTCAGCAGAACGCCGGAAGGGGGGGGGGGNAGATAAATTACAAGCACTAACATCTACTTTACAGAACATAATCGAACCCCAAATATAGTGCTAAGAAGTTTGTCTGCATTTTCTTGATTGTTATGTAGGACGAACAAAGTGTAGGACAAAAGAAGAGTAGAAAAAAATATATTTTTCATACATACATATATATATATATATATATATATATATTTATATATATATATATATATAAAATGGAAATTTAATCTGTGTTTTGATTATCAGATATATAATATATATAGAACTAGAAGTACTCTCTCTTTGTCTGTTTGTTTGCTTGTATTTCCGATCATAACTCATGAACCCCTGGACCGATTAGCCTAAAAGTTTGATTGTAAAATTCTCAGTAAAACCACGGAAATGTTCTGAGCTTGGTTTAAAAGTTCTAAGTTGAGTAGGTCATAAAATAAAGATGGATACCTTGTAAACCTGAAATTTTAGGGAGCTATAAGAAACGTTAAAAGTTTAAGTTCCTCATTTTATAATTAAAATTGTACATATAAAATTATATATATATATAAAAATTGTACATACAGTTAAACCCTTAATAACGAATACATCGGAAGAACTTATCAAATGTCGTCTAGACAACTTTTCAATGAGTTTTATACTATATTACGTAAATTTCAGTATTTGCGAAAATAAATAAATAGCCATGAATATACGGGAACAGTTTTAAAGAGTTCCATATAATCATTTAATTAAAAAACTAAATATATGAAACATTACATTACCAGAAAGTGAAGAATACGACATTTGATGAATTCTTTCGATGTATTCGTTGGGGTTCACTGTAGAAAAACTGTACATATAAAAATTGTACATTTAAAAAATTGTTAAAAATTACTTTTTTTCTTTCAGTGAGTTCAGAGTTTTTCTTCAAACTCTTCGTCTGTTCTTCGAATTCTTCCATGCGTTTGAAATGTAAGTTCAATTCTTTCTTAATATTAGAAGCTTATTTAACGCTGGGGTTACCGGGATAACTTTCAAAAGAAAATTAAATTTAAGTTTTATTGACCGGGGTTTTAATTTAAATGTATTCCCTTATTTGTACCTGTAAAAATCAGATATCAAATAATAAATACTAATATAAATTTTTAAATCTCATTTAATTTTAAATCTATGTAAAATAAATGATAAAATTTTAAAATAAAATAAAAAATAATTAGAATGAAGTTATTAGATTTTTCTAATTTATCTTTATCTTGACAGCTGATAGCTTCATTAAATAATGGTATGGACTTCAATCCTGAACATGAAACAAATATGGAATTGCTTACTATTATGCACATATTAAAACTCATTGCTATTAGCATGAGCTTACTTACTGTATCATTTTAGCAATCAAATACTATTAATTATGTGTAATTAAGATGTAATTAAGATGTAATTAAGATGCAATTAAGATGTAATTTCTCTTTCTCCTTCAAAGTTGAAAGGGGAGCATGCATAGATTAACAACTATACGGAAAGAACACTAATGTCGTCTTTTCAACATTTAAGAGATTTTAGTTTACAATAAACCTCAGGCAAAATACCCAAAGGTGTTACGCGCAGGCAGCGTTGACAGAGAGAGAGCATGCGCGTAACTCCTTTGGGCTTCTGCCATAGGGTTTGTGTGGACGAAAAACCCTGAAATTCCAAATACACACAATCTAGGGTTCTATCTGCATTGTTATTAATCTATGGGAACATATTATTGTTCCTTTGTCCTTTGTTCCCCCTGAATACGTCCCTTGATGTAAAGTTGAACTGGCTGCGTATTTGTTTGTCTGTGTTCAATAAACGTCAACACGTTTCTAATTAGATCCTGCCCTGCACATTTTGTGCATGGTAACCTACAAAACCCCAAAGAAGGTTAGGCAGGCCAAAATTTGAAAGTTTTGGTTGAAAATAATTTCGATTCTCAAAACTATTTCTGAAGCCGATGATAAAAAACAGGAAAATCTGGGAAATTTTGTTTTTATAATATTTCCGTATGCACGTTGCACCATGTACTTAGGCTTTCAGATTGATGAGCAACAATAAGCTGATTATTACTAAAGGGATGGCCAGGCTTGTACATATGTAATTCAAAACTGATTTTATGTTATGCTTTGAATTTGTACATTACATCTAAATTTGTTGTTATCATTATTGTACATTATTATTATTATTATTATTTTCTAAACGTTTGCAGCTTGAGGAAGAAACTTAATATTTTGTATCGTATATTGACTTGTTGGTTTATATTCTACTTGATTGGTTGATCATTTCCAGAAGAGATACAAACAATTATAACAACACTTCACAAAAATGTAGTCGTCAACGGGTAACGTCCTAAAATCATTGATGTAAGACCATAGATAAAGATAGATTGCGCATAAGACGACATTTTTCATCTTGAAAGATATAAATGTACAGAGAGGGTACAGAGATGTTTTAAAGATATTCCTATTATATAGATTAACTATAGGTCGGTTGTGAACATTGGCTGTTCTTATGTCATTAAGTACTTGTGGTGTACATGAGTTCTGTAGAGAGAAATTTATGTTAGTTTAGTCCTTCTCATGTCCTTCTTCAGTTCTCGTCAATATGATATATTGCTCAGTGAAATATTGTTGTTTAAATAGTTCCATTCCCGGAGTTATTTAACACTCTATTATGAAATCCATTAAAACACCAAATCACCCCGCTTATCATTGAAGTACACTTTGACTTCTAGAAGTATGAGTTCGCGGACTGTGCAATTCTTGGTGATTTTGCGTACATAAGCTATCTATGTTTATATATTTGTCTATGTGTAAGACACACATACAGTGATAACCAGAAAACTCTGGAATAGTATGACGACTTTGAGAAACAAGTTTTAACTTTGAAAAATTCAATAACCATGATAGACAGAAATTGTGCAGTGTAAACAGACCCATTTAACAAAAAAAGTGATTTTATAAGTGTCTGGTAAAGCTGTTTTGTTTTGTAACACCATCAAATACACTTAAGTATTGCTAAAATGTCGTCTTCCTATTCCATAGTTTTCTGGTTATCACTATATGTTGCCTTCTGCTGTCGTAGATCTTAGATATTTTAAACCATAAGTACTTCTTTACACTTAAAGTTTGAAATCTCAAAGGTTTACTTGCACATTAGAATGCAATGATATATATGGAATGTGAAAATTAGACTTTGAGGCAAGTGTCCATTGAGGCGGCTTATGCGGGGGGGGGGGGCTAGAAG
>NW_019396717.1:162659-198668 GCF_000591075.1 Eurytemora carolleeae
TAGATCTCACGTAATTTGAAGTGATCATAGATCTCACGTAATTTGAAGTGATCATAGATCTCACGTAATTTGAAGTGATCATAGATCTCACAAAGTATCCTTAAGTATACGCCTTTTCTAAAGCAACAAGTAAGGCAACTAATTGTTTTGAAATAAGTAGAATTATTACAATTTTTGATCACACAATGATCTTTTTAGCTTAATGATCTCTTTCTGATTCATGCATTCATGACCTTGATTCTATCTCATGTATTCATGATCTCGATTCTGATTCAAGATCTTGTTTCTAGTTCATGGTTAGTTTCTGATTTATGATCTTGATTCTGATTTATTATCTCGTTTCTAATGTATTATTTCGTTTCTAACCATTGATCTTGTTTCTTACCATTGATCTTGTTTCTAACCATTGATCTTGTTTCTAACCATTGATCTTGATTCTAACCATTGATCTTGTTTCTAACCATTGATCTTGTTTCTAACCATTGATCTTGTTTCTAACCATTGATCTTGTTTCTAACCATTGATCTTGCTTCTAACCATTGATCTTGTCTCTAAGCATTGATCTTGTCTCTAATAAAACAATCTTATTCTAGGATCTTGATATTGAGGGTGATATCGATGAGGCAGAAGCAGATGAGTAGATGCCAGCCAAACAATAGGCCTGACCATAGAGTAGTCATAAATAATAATAATCTGGCCAAACAATGGATATTTTGTGTTATATAAATGTTTCTCGTCATACTTTTTATTTCTATTTCGCATATCTATAAACTTGTTGTAATAGTTCACTTCTGCTTTTCACCAAATATATAATCTTATTGTTAATTGTATTTTAACTACAGGGTCAACCACAAACGGATGAGACTTCAGAGACGACTGAATAGAATTTATACTGTCTAAATCACTATTATATTCGGGATTCCGCAACTGTAAACGATTGTTTCTCTCTTTGTTAAATCATATACATTAGCATTAAAAGACAATATTCAGGGCAGACTGATTTAACCTTGGGATTATTATATAGTTCTAAATAGTCTTAGCAATATCGTCCTTTGTGGGTAACCCTGCAAATTAATATATATATTTATGCGAGTTATGAGGTATTCTGGATTCTGAAAGCTGTTGAGATTTTAAAAGGAAAATATTTTTCAATTTAGAACCCGAGGTTGAATATTTTTATTTTTCAATTTAGAACCCGAGGTTGAATATCTTTATTTTTCAATTTAGAACCCGAGGTTGAATGTTTTTATTTTTCAATTTAGAACCCGAGGTTGAATATCATTATTTTTCAATTTAGAACCCGAGGTTGAATATCTTTATTTTTCAATTTAGAACCCAAGGTTGAATATTTTTTTTACAATTTAGAACCCGAGGTTGAATATCTTTATTTTTCAATTTAGAACCCGAGGTTGAATATCTTTATTTTTCAATTTAGAACCCGAGGTTGAATATCATTTTTTTTCAATTTAGAACCGAGGTAGAATATCTTTATTTTTCAATTTAGAACCCGAGGTTGAATATTTTTATTTTTCACTTTAGCACAGGGCTACCCACAAAGAATGAAGTCTGAGAAGAAATCATCTAAAATGAAAACATGGGGGGTCTTCAACAAGAATCTGGTGGTCTGCAACGAAAATCTGGGAGTCTCCAACGAATATCTGGGGTTTTCAATGAAAAATATGGGGGTCTCCAATGAAAATCTGAGGGTCTCCAATGAAAATCTGGGGGTCTCCAATGAAAATCTGAGGGTCTCCAATGAAAATCTGGGGGTCTCCAATGAAAATTTGAGGGTCTCCAATGAAATTCTTGGGGTCTCCAATGAATATATGGGGATCTCCAACGAGGTGTCCATGGGGGGTCTCCAATAGTACTTAAATGGCTATTATTTCTACCCGGACTCCAAAGAATGAGATTAAATGAGAACCTGGAACTCATCTAATATAATGATTTGCATATTGAATTTTGATATTCCCTCAGAAATAAAGTCTTTCAATGGTATACTGATCTAGTTGACCCTGAAATTAACTAAGGAACTGAGTACTTAAAACAAACCCGATGTTTTAACTTGTATACCTTTGCAATCTTATGTCGTAGACCTTAGATATTTAAAACTATAAATTCTGTTAGATAAAATAATCTAAGTTTGTAATATCAAAGGTGTGCACCATCAGGCTGCAAAGATATAGAAATCAGAAAATTTGAGTTTGTTGCACAAACTCAATTCCTTCACACGGCAAGAACCCATAAATGGGAAAAAATGAACATTCATCTCAGACTCCAAAATCGACCCATCCCAATGTTCATAACGGATTTCTAGGATAAATCTATACAAATAGATATATTAAACTAGAAGAGAAATATTCCTTTCTTATACTGTAGTTCTTGTGTTCTTGTTAGTCCTGGGCCAGACTGTTTGCCAATCTTACAATCCTGTAGATATATATATATATTTACATCCCTTTAAGACTGTTTGCCAATCTTACAATCCTGTAGATATATATATATATATTTACATCCCTTTAAGACTGTTTGCCAATCTTACAATCCTGTAGATATATATATATATTTACATCCCTTTAAGGTTTTAAATTTATTCACATTTTTTGCATTTTCCTTGTGATGTACTTTTTGAAATTTGTATTATGTATTCCTTTAACTTTTAGGTTCTTATAAACATTGTCTCCTTGAAAGAAGATTATTTTTGAACAACTGAACCAGCTCTTAAAAAGGGATTGTTTCTTTTATTCTAAATACACATACAATTCTAATTTAATTAAATCATGGTTCAGTTTAATTGGACAATAACATTTCCGGAAATTACCGAACAAGTTGAATGGATTTTAACATTTTACAAATATGTCATGATTTTATGTTTTAATCTTTAAAGGGAGTGACTGGCTATGTAAGGTAGTTGAACTGAGTATGCAGTGTTGTGGAAAACTTCTTTCGGATTTTTTGAGACATATTACACTTTTTAAAGATCTGTAAATCCTGAGTTTGAGCGCAAATTCGACGTTCAAAACTTCTACTTTGGGGATGGATACGTTTTCAGTATTAGTTGTATTTAATTGTTAAATAACGACGACATAAAATGTAAAAAATTTTAAAAAATTGTTTAGGAACAGGTTTAGAAAATAAAAATTAATCTTATCATCGAAAAGAAGTAATCTTGTTAAATTATTTGTTTCTATTTTCTCATTATTCTGGTTTCTCATTAATCAAAGATTTTCCGCAGATTTTCTGGAATTATTATTGAAAAGACGACATTTGAAAAATTTGAAGAGATCTGCGAATAAATTCAAAGAAAATAAGAAATTCAATATAGTGATGAAAAAGAAATAATTTATTCTAGCATTGATTTATTGACAAATTTCTTTTGAGAAATATGTTCCTAATCATCTAATTAGGTTACTGTATAATTTTTATATTATTTTTCGTCGTCGTTATTTAATAATCTAAAAAAACCGATTTTGAAAACGTATCCATCCCCAAAGTAAGATTTCTGAACGTTGAATTTGCGCTCAAACTCAGGATTTACAGATCTTTAAAAAGTTTAATATGTCTCAAATGAATCCGAAAGCAGTTTTCCACAGCACTGCATACTCAGTTCAACTACCTTACATAGCCGGTCACTCCCTTTAACACACTAATTCTACACTCTGTTACCAAGCAAATATAATTTGTACAAAACTGTGGCATTGTTGCCATAAGGTTTAGTCGTATCTTCGCTGGTATAGACTTTTTAAAGACTTTATAAAGACTGTATAAAGACTTTATAAAGTCTTTGTAAAGTCTTTAAAAAGTCTCAAATTAAATGTCTCAAATGAATCCTAAAGAATATGATCACAACACTGCTTCTACATCTACCTTACACAGCTGGTCTATCCCATTAAAGTTTATTCTAATAAAGTTGGCTGCAGTAGTTAGTTTTGCCTAAAATATTATGATTATTATACATCGAGTCAGGATTGTATGGTTTATTTCCTTTCGTCAGGGAACAAAACGGATTTGCGAAAATAAAAACTTTCCTATTTTTAACGAAGGGTCGTCGTTATCGCTCGTCAAAAATTAAAAACAACCTACTTTCCATAAAAACTATCGTTTTAAAAACAATAGTTTTTAAAAACGGTCGTTTTGTTTTTCTTCGTTGTTTTTAAACGATCGTTTTTCAAAAAAAGTGAAAACGATCCATCCCTAACTGCAGGTTAAATATGTTATATTATAAAACATGAAGAGCAAAGACGACAGTTATTTCACTGTTTATTGGTTCTCTTTGTATAAAATACAAACATATGAGAGAGTAAATATTTGACTGTATATTGTATTTTCATAAATACTATAATGAAAAATAAAATGACATCATAATGTAATCTAAGGATTATAATTAAAGAAAGTCCTTTGGGGTTTCTACTTCATTTTCTTAGTATCAAAATATTAAAAGATTAAATGCCAAACCATATGATCAAAACTCTTGAAATTATCAAAAAAGTGTACGCTGAACAGTAGGGGGCAGCTACTTACTTTTCAAAAATATTATAGAAATAGAAATGATATAGAAATGATTTAAACAGAAACTTTCCGTATTATTTCTGTAGAAGAATTCCGCAAGTTACTTTTATAGAGAAACGTTCTTTCTTGATCCCAGAATCCTTTCAAGGGTAACCGTGTGAATCGGATATGGCACTCTAAAAGTTGAGGCTGATTTGAAATGACGTCTACATTTTTTATGAAACACAATTTCGGGTATTGAAAGTTTTTTGTTGAATAAAAACTAACTCACACAGTTTAATTAAATATATCAATATATAAAGGAACTGTATACGTAATTTAAATTGACTTTCCAATGAAAGAATTTCATTCCTGATTAATAATCCTGAAACATTCATTTCAGTATAAGCAAGTTTTTTTTAAAGAGAATAAAATTATCGATTTCCTTTCTCGGTTCGGACATGTTTCTCCCTAGATTGAGGTTCATTAGAAAATACTGCAACAGTCCCTTTGAGGAAGTTAGATAAACCTTTAAATTAAAATAATTGGTTTAATATTTGAATGTGGAAATATATTTCACAAATATAATATATCTAGGAACTTAATGATACGTCCGTTTTATTTAACAATGTCAAATTCACAGTGTTTTATAACTTATTTACGCATATTTAGCGTTAAGCAAATACGCAGGGATCATTCCTTTTCAAACAGTTTAGATTTGAATGACTTTAAAATCTTTTATTAAGCCACCCATCAAATTAGACCGCGTCAATGGGTCTGAATTACGATGTGGGGGACAAATCAGAAAATTTAAGAAGAATGAATGATTTTGAAAATTTAATAAGGCTTATAGAATTGTTTTTGCTGTAAATGTTAGATTTTTCGAGTATTATTATGTGCATATTTTGACGTTAAAGATTGGAGATAATCTAATATTATTTATTTTCGCAAATACTGAGATTTACATGGAATAGAATAAAACCCATTAAAAAATTGTCAAGACGACATTTCATAAATTCTTTCGATGTATGGCTCATTTAGGGTTGAACTGTATGTAATAGGAAAATTAAGTAAAGAAAGAAAGTTCTCTGTGACCTCTGGTTTCTGAGTTGTGAGTTTCTAAAGTTTTAACCTCCAGACTAGGGTTTCCATTCGCAAAACTTTTGCGCAATTTTTGCGGAACGAAACGCAATATTTTTCTTTCTTTGCGCATCAATTTTTCGCGAAAAAACAACAATTTGCGCAATCATTCGCAAAAGTCATTTCGCGCAAAATTGCCCTATTCCGCTTTAATCCGCAATTCCGCAATTTCGTAAAAATCAAACGGTTGGTGACGGTGTGTGTTTCTTAGAATTCAATTCTGGAAAAATCTTGTTTTGGAATGTCTTCCTATTGGTCGCTTTTACATAATTGACCAATGACAATTAAGAAGAGTTCAAATCTCACAATTTTCTCGACAATTTTAGTTTTGGACATGCATATTTCCTAAAAGTGGATTCTTCAGGCATTGGTTACTTTCTTGCATTATTTTATACGAGATTAAAAAGATTTCAGAAATTTGATTAAAAAAATTTAAGAATACAATTCATACTTGCAGATTAAGCAAAGCTTTTAAGGCCGGGTCACTTGAAATTATTTAATAGGATTAAAATATTGCCAAGTTTCACACTCTCTAATTTTTATTTTATTAATTTTGGTCCCTTAATTTAAACTTTTTGTAACTGGAAGTAACCAATTGAGTGTAGTATAATCGTTATCATACTCGTATGTTAATATTTTTTTTTGTATATGGAATAAATCTTCAGTTGTTTAATTCTAAGCTTAGAATATCAATTTTTGACAATGTGCCTAAAAAGTTGCATATTGCGTAAAACTTGCGGTTTTGCGCAAATTGCGCAAAAATAATTGCGCAAAACTAAAATTTCGTTTCATGCGCAACTTTCGCAAAAAATATTTCCGGTTTTGCGCAAATTGCGCAAAATAAATAGCGCAAAACCGCGCAAAACTCATTGCGTTTCATGCGCAAAAATAGCGCAAAAGTTCACAAAAATAAAATTTGCGCGAAAATAGCGCAAATTTTGCGCAAAAGATTTAGCCATTTCGTGGAAACCCTACTCCAGACTGACCTCAGAAACTTTAAAGCTTTGCAACTTTTTCGTAATTAATGATAACTGCGTAATTTCAACTGCAATTTTTGAAGAATACTAGATCTAGTGATAGTTATATCAGTTATTTTGCAACAATATCGATATTTCTTTGGTAAAAATAATAAATAACCCTCTTTACCCTCGGTTTAAAAGAGCTAGCACTTTGGACTTGAGAAAGAAAGACTCTCAGGCGTATTCGCCACATACAAAGTCTTACTTGGCTTTTTTTCCGTTTTTTCATTATTTTAAAAGTTTCTGAATTTACAATGACACAACTTGTTAAACTAATTAAAATGTTAAATTGCATATTCAAAGTTTTCCGAGCCAACAAACTGAAAACTCAAACTACCATAACTACTCAGATAAAGGTTTATAAAAATGAAAAAATAAAAAATTTTAAATTATAAAAACTATTCAGACAATTAGACACATTAATTTGATAAATTGTTAATAAACTAGTAGAAATATCTTAAAAACAGAAAGACTGAGATCAATTCAGTTTATGCCATGTCAGTTTCACTGTACATTGAACACTGTACACTATATACACTGTATCTATTTTGTGCATAGTACACTTTACGGTTTTGGAGCTTTTCGTGTTTTACTGTACACAGTTAATGTACACACTGTCTTCTGAACAATGAACACTGTCTACTGAACAATGAACACTGTCTACTGAACAATGAACACTGTCTACTGAACAATGAACACTGTCTACTGAACAATGAACACTGTATACTGAACAATGAACACTGTCTACTGAACAATGGACTTTGTCTACTGAACAATGAACATTGTCTACTGAACAATGAACACTGTATACTGAACAATGAACACTGTCTACTGAACAATGGACTCTGTCTACTAAACAATGAATACCCTAAAGCCAAATAGAAAAGACAAGAAGGAGAACACTGGAGACTATCACTGAAATAAAAAACTTTGTTATTGAAATCAATTTATAGCAAAAACATCATAAAACAACCAAGTAGTACATAAATGATTGTTAAATAGCACTGCTATAATGAAATTGCACATGCCTTAGTTGAATGAATGATAAAGTGCACAATATTTTCGTTGTAATTAAAGGGACAAAAGTTGTAATTTTAAGTGAACGCCTCATAAAGAGGATTCTGTATTTGATTCTGATATTTTCTCCATCGTTTTTGCAGCAAGAAATGCGCAAGTCATTTTTGAAGAGAATTGCCACAGAAATATCTAATTCAAACTTGGTTAGATAGAGCTTTATGAAGATATGAAGAACCTTATGTAAATATATACCTGTAGCGAAGAATACGAATATTCCAGCGAGAATTGAGTTAAATATTGATCCTCGAACTAGATCCAGCAACTGTGTGAGCATAAACCCAAACTTAGTGAAATCATCCGTTCCACTCAACTCAAACTTTACCAAATATTTAAATATCATCCGTCCCACTCAACTCAAACTTTACCAAATATTTAAATATCATCCGTCCCACTTTACTCAAACTTTACCAAATATTCAAATATCATCCGTCCCGCTCAACTGAAACTTTACCAAATATTTAAATAGCATTCGTCCAACTCAAATGAAACTTTACCAAATATTTAAATATCATCCGTCCCACTCAACTCAAACTTTACCAAATATTTAAATATCATCCTCCCCACTTCATTCGAAATATTGAAATATAATCCACCCAACATTTAAAATTTATCAAAATTTAAATAGTAATCCCCCCCCCCACTCAACTCCAACTTTACCAAAATATTGAAACATTTTCCCCAAAACTAAATTCTAAAATGTTTGAGGGAAAACAATTCTAAAATGTTTAAGGGAAAACAATTCTAAAATGTTTAAGAAACCATTCTAAAATGTTTGAGGGANAATAATAATAATAATAATAATATAATAATAATAATAATAATAATAATAATAATGATAATAATAATAATGACCTGTCAGGTACTGGTTCTAGTATACCCGGGAAGATGCTAAATATAGAGTTTGTATCTTCAAAATCTTCCTCCCCAAACCACTGAATAAAATAGATAGCATAATTCTTCCAAGGTATTTCGTAGTTTTTTAACAAAAACATCGCCGGAAAGAACGGATTTATAATTGGTTCATGCTTTGCGTACACCTCTTTAAAGTTAATCTTTCATTATCTTTCTTTAACTCTAAATTGTTTCTAAAATAAAGGTAACCTTAATCTTGAAAAATCATGTTGTTTTTAGATTAAAGTTAGGAGACAAACTTATGAAGTTGGATAAGCTCTAGTCTCAACCAAGGATTGTGTACAGTTAGGGAACCCCCGGACGCCATGAACCTCTGCTATGCAGACATCGAGCCTCCCAGATTCGCTAAGCAGACCGAGTCTCCACTATGCAGTAAACGAGCCTCCACAAAGCAGCACAGCTTTTTTTAAATCTTGGTTTTTATGAGTGATGAAAACTTTTAACAATTTTATTTTGACGTAGTGGCATATGAATTTTACTAAAGATTAGAGTTGTTCATTGATTGTCATGATAAGAAACATATATGGACAAATAAAGTGGTTTATAAGATTTATATTAAAACTTTTAACATTTCTTACGCTTTGCTTTTAAGCGGTTACTTGCTTAATATTTTATGCAATCTCTAGTTCACCTTTAGAGATATTAAGATTGATTAGCTTAATCCACAAAAAAGACAAATCAGTGCTTAATGAATGAATTAGCAATGCAGAGGTTCCAACCTTTGAGCACCAATTTGCTTGTTTACACACTTGCACACATTTTCTGTAAACAACGGTAAGAAAAATATTCGTGGTCGAGTGGTGAATATTTCTATTTTTCTGTGGAATGATGCATATTTTATCTTGTATTTATCCTATATTTGGAGAATTCAGTCTACAAACCCTATTTCAAGTTTAGAATTGGAATCCTCAGATCAAATATAGGATAAATGCTTCAGCAAAAACAAAATATATAAATCTTGACAAAATGATTTCACAAAAATCTATTGTATACCGCAGTTTAAACTAGAACAATATGAAACATATGAAAGGTGTACGACATCTGGTCGCAAAGATATTAAAAAAAGAAAATTACAACTTATGTGTTCAGTTTTTTTAATTATGATATTGTAACTCCGTTTGTTTTCATTTTACATATAAAAGAAAGAAAAGCAAACTTGTTCTAAAATATTATAATATATTCAAATAATATATAATAATAATATATAATATAATATATTTAAATAATATATAATAATAATATATAATATAATATATTTAAGAATCTAAACATTTTTTTCAGATTCAGTTTCCTTGGACCGTCTTAAGCCAGTGTTCTCAGACTCTCCAGTGATTCCTGCTGCCCCTCCGCCTCGAGGACGTCCTCCTCTTCGNAGTTTAATGTAATACCTGGATACTAGTTTACTTTAGTTTAATGTAATACCTGGATACTAGTTTACTTTAGTTTAATGTAATACCTGGATACTAGTTTACTTTAGTTTAATGTAATACCTGGATACTAGTTTACTTTAGTTTAATGTAATACCTGGATACTAGTTTACTTTAGTTTAATGTAATACCTGGATACTAGTTTACTTTAGTTTAATGTAATACCTGGATACTAGTTTACTTTAGTTTAATGTAATACCTGGATACTAGTTTATTTTATTTTAATGCAGTACCTGGATACTAGTTTACTTCAGTTTAATGTAGTACCTGGATACTAGTTTACTACAGTTTAATGTAGTACATGGATACTAGTATACTTTAGTTTAATGTAGTACCTGGATACTAGTTTACTTTAGTTTGATGTAGTACCAGGATACTAGTATACTTTAGTTTAATGTAGTACCTGGATACTAGTATACTTTAGTTTAATGTAGTACCTGAATACTAGTTTATTTTAGTTTAATGTAATACCTGGATACTAGTATACTTTAGTTTAACGTAGTACCTGCATACGAGTTTACTTTAGTTTAATTTAGTACCTGGATACTAGTTTATTTTATTTTAATGTAGTACCTGGATACTAGTATACTTTAGTTTAATGTAGTACCTGGATACTAGTTTACTTTAGTTTAATATAATACCTGTATACAAGTTTACTTTAGTTTAATCTAGTACCTGGATACTAGTGGATCTAAGAGAACTATTTGCCAGAACAGACCAATTCTCCTCCTCTCCCTCCTTCCTCTCCTCCCCCTCCTCCTCCTCCTCTTTCTCCTCCTTCTCCTGGTGTAGGTAAACTCTCTCCTCCAGGTTGAATGATCCAACATCTTTATACAGTTCATCCATATCCAAACTCTAGAACATGTGTTTACATGCATGGGTGGTTTACACATTATACAGGGTTACCCAAAAACCATCAAAACTGAAGAAGTAAACATAATTTCAAGTAAACCTCCTTTGAAAGAGTGGCATGTTCAATTCATTACGGTACCATTAAAAGCTCTGTCTGATCACTCATTAATCAGAAATCAATGTTTTTATTTTTTGGTGTCGTTGCAGAAGTGAACCGCACATTTTTTTTCTTCAGAAATTATAAGATTTAAGCACTTTTTAACCAACATTATGATCAGGTTAAGATTTCAAGAAAATTATTGTAAATCGGCCATGCCACTATTTAATGTTTAAAGAAAGGTCGGAATGTTGACACTGAATGACCGCCTATGTAGCCCGGAATGTTGACACTGAATGACCGCCATGTAGCCCGGAATGTTGACACTGAATGACCACATATGTAGCCCGGAATGTTTACACTGAATGACCGCCATGTAGCCCAGAATGTTGACAATGAAAAACCGCCATAGCCCGGAATGTTGACACTGAAGGACCGCCTATGTAGCCCGGAATGTTGGCACTGAATGACCACATATGTAGCCCGGAATGTTGGCACTGAATGACCGCCTATATAGCCCGGAATGTTGGCACTGAATGACCGCCTATGTAGCCCGGAATGTTGGCACTGAATGACCGTCTATGTACTAGCCCGGACGTGAATGACAAAGTTTACAGCTGATATCAATTACAGCTGTGTTAATCAATCAATCGATATTTAAGAGTGAAATGTTGTACACATTTTTGTATGCGTAACTACTATCCACAGTGGGTCTAGTGGGTTCAGTTATCAAGGAAATGCAAATACTTTCGCACTTGTAGCCCATTGTGCATTTTTACATGAACTATGCAGCTTAAGCTTTTCCAAACCGACTTTTCAGGCGTATAAACCGATCAACAATATATCCTCTGTAGTTTGTAGTAGAACTGTAAATTCTAATTAAAATAGACAAAGTTTGAACTATATCAAGCGGTCTTATACACTTTATATCAAATTCTATAGATATTGGGATTTGAAAATTAGATATCGATGCAAATATTTAGTTTCTTAAAGTGCTTAAGTTGTCCTTTATTTAACATCTTTAGTTTGTACCCAGTTTTAGATTGTGTGTTCAGCAAACTATGAGTTTGATAAATAAGACTGGATAAAAACTGTCTTTTATTTTGCGGAAACCCCTGTATATGGTTTACTCCAGTGCACTGATGATGTATATTTGTATAATGTTGCATGATGAGAAAATAAAAATACAAAATGTTGAATAAGATATATCTAGTACACATATCTTTAACATAATACACGTTTACAATTTTACAATGTTTCTAATAAATATTTTCCAGGTAAAATTAAAATAAAAAACAAATTGCACTTTTATCGCAAATTTTTTTTCGCAAAATTTGGATAATTCTTGGATTAACAACCAGGTTTAGACACAGGGGTTGGTCGTAAACTACATGAAAGTATGAAGTTTTTAAAAATCCCCCCCCCCCCTCCTCGCTTCTAGTTTTTTTTTCTCTAGCACTCTCATTTTTGACACTATAACCTTGACATTATTTACTATTACTTTAAACAAAAATAATTTAAATTATTTTTTACTGAACATTTTTTTAATGCGTAGTGCAGGACAGTAAAAAGACCGGTCAGTACTAAACAAAAATATGGTAGCCTAAAACTTTTGTTATTTAAGCTATACATAGATTAAAAACTACATTTTAAGAAGCCTTAAAAAAATGGATTTAGAATAATGTTTTATGTCTTAATATTTGTCAAAGACAAATAAATATTATTTTTTACATTTTTCCAACCTATTTTTTGATTTTTTTTTCAAACCTCCCATAGCACCCAAACTATTCAAGAATATGCGCATTGCAACTTTTTACGTTTACTCTAAGGCCTTTTTTCTAGGGTGGGGGTTAGGGGGGGGGGTAACGCACCAATCCACGCCCCCCCCCTCCGACTATAAAAAGATTCAGACCCCCAAGCCTTTATAGGGTTGATTTAAATTTGGTTTATAGCTAATGAATGGTTAGTGCTAAAATATTATTATAAACTTCCGTGGTTTTTTGCATTTCCTATAATAATTTTGGATAACATCTAGATACAATTAATCGTTATAATCTGTATTAAAAATACCCTTATATACATATATGTTCAATTATGTAAATATATACTATACATTGCTGCTCACTCTGTATAATATACATTCAATACATATATTTATATCTTTATACTATGCTTTTCCGGAAGAAAAAGAAATATTTTATTAGGAAAAAATAACTTAACTAAAAAAATAATAAATGTGAAAAAAGAAAATAAACTAAATAAAGTAAAAAATGTGTTTCAGTTATTCACATGCTAACAGCTTGGAGAACGAATTTTCAAGAGACCTGAAAAAGTGAGCATGCACTCTCTGTCTTGTAATTCAACACGGCATGCGCGTGTAATTCCCTTGTGCTTCTGCCTTAGGGTTATTGTGAACGAAAAATCCCTAAATCTTGAAAAAGACGACATCTAGTATTCAATCTGTATTGTTTCCTTGGTTTATTAAACTCTTTTATAAAGCAATTTTATTCAAATTTGTGTTGAACACCTTTCTAATTTAGGGCTGGGAAAAGCTCTGTTAACGGAACCCCGGTAAATTTCGGGTTTTTTTCTTCTGAAAATTGCATTAAACTTTTAAAATAAAACTATATGTTTTGATGTTCTTGTCGTCTTCTGAATTTTGATTAAAAAATTGGTGTTTGTCCAGCCATTAAAGAATCTGGGTTCTCCGCAGAATAGGATAAATATTTGAATTTTCTAAATACTACTCATGCGGTCCGCAGAAAAGGATAAATATAGTTAGCGATTTTGCAAACCGTTAACGCCATTAATACTAATTGGACCATTAACAATTTTTTAATGATGTAAAATGCCGTTAAAGACTGGAGCCGTTAATAATTGTTAAAATTTTCCGTTAACGTCCGTTAAAAAAGAAATTAGATCATTAACTAGTGGTAATTAAAAACACGGTAAATGCCATTAACGAAATGAACATTACATTCTTTTTTTACCTTTAGACTATCTGAAACTTTATCTTTTTTAACGGTTAGAACTAATCGTTAACGAAAAGGCTAGAAAAATTTGGAACGTGCACAGCCCTACTTTCTATCCATATTGATTTTTAATTGATATCTTTTAAATATGTTTATTTATATCAAGGAAATGTTGAAATAGCTTCCAAACAAATAAAAAGTCGTCTTTACCATAAAAAAGTAGATAAGATACCTGCAGTGGTAAAGCTAGGAGGCTGCATTCTAGTATATGACTGAACCCATCACTGGAAAAAAACAATTAGGTATCTCATATATGTATATACATCCTATATATATATACTTGTCATAAGTTGGTTTAGTTTCCTTGTCCCTCGAATTTTCATAACCCAACCATCAGAGTTTGATGGAGAAGTGGTTAGCGTCTTTGGTTCGAAACACAAAGATTTGTAGTCCAAGTGCAAAATAAAAAACTGATGAACTGAGCCAAATTGATGATCAAACACTGTGTCTATGGATATGTATAATAAATAATAAACAGAAGATCTACTTGTATATATCTATATGGGTTTGAAAATTACAAGTTGAGTTTGTTGACTTTTTTAGAGATAGTTTAAATGTCAGGAAGAGCGAGGTGTTTCCTATGCTAGCTAAACGATAAAAATTTATTCTAGAGATTCCAAATTGTGTAGCTACAAAGCTAGGCCCAGAAACTGACTTAATCAATTTAAGACAAAAGTCTATAACCTATAGAATACACTAACATACATAAACAAGCAGTTAAACAAAATTCTGCAGCCCCCTATTCCTTTCTGAATTGATTTTTAACATGACTCTGTTGTTATGTCTAAAAATGATGCCCATCTCTAGTTATGAACAAATAAGATACATCGACATAAAAATAACGACAGATTCTTTATCCTCCCTTTCCTGAGGTAATCATAGATAAACACAAATATGTATTTTTAACATGACTCTGTTGGTATGAACAAAAATGATGCCCATCTCTAGTTATGTCCAAATAAGATACATCGACATAAAAATAACGACAGATTCTTTTTCCTCCCTTTCCTGAGGTAATCATAGATAAAAACAAATATGTATTTTTTTGTAATTATCTATATAATAAAACAAGACATTCGTATGTATATAATATATATGTTACCTATAGCCGGCTAAACGGCTGGACCGATTGGGCTGAAATTTTTTGTGGACACCCATGGGTGGCCGGGAGGTGTTATAGGCTAATTTTTTTCAACATTTTTTTCCATGGGCAACGCCAGAGGCGCAACTAGGGGGGGCGGCCGGGTGCGCGCCCTCCCCTAGCACCTGAGAGGGGGGGGCGCCCCCCCCCCTGCAGAATGAAAAGAAAGAAAGAATGGCGAAAATCAGTATCACAGGAACAAGAAAACCAATAAGAGGTGTTGTAGAAATTCTATAGCTAGTCTTTGATAATATAAGAGGTTTTACCTTTTCCATATTATAACTTGATTGAAATTAACCCTCAACAATCAACTTTGACGAATGAGTCTGAATATTGCAAACAAAACATTTATTTACACATAAAACATAAAGAAACGATACGAATGGTTATTGAGAACACATATTAGAATGTCCGCCTCTACGGTGGATATTGAGCTGATCGACTGCCTGGTCAGGGATCTCGTGCAGAACTAACTCCTCCATGCCCTGCTGCATGGTAGATTCCCCTTATCTCTGTACGTTCAACCCAAGCCAAACGAACCCATCATTTTTGGGTTTCTTTTGGCACTTTATGTTCTCCGGATAAGAATTGTTTCCGCAATCACGTATTTATAGGTTTTTGACGATAAACATCAAAACGGCTTTAATGGTCGGGTCCAGTTCTTTGTGGACATTTAGTATTTCAAAACTTTTCGAAAATTTGATTTATTCGGAGAACGGAGAAGAATTAAGTTAAAAGTTAACATTTCCATTAGAGGTTAGTAAGTTTACATTTGATTGTTATAGAGATATTATAAAAGATTTAGGTATTCAAATAAATCTCATACGGCACAAAACATATGGGTTTCCTTTTGTAGACGCTAAATACAGTATTACATCATGAATAATTAACAAAAAAAAGTCAAGGTTTGAGGGTTTTATGTGTCTCCGTCTAACTCCGGATACTGATTTAGTCTTATTTGTAAACATGATTGCCAAACTACATGTCAAGCATTGTAATCCAACCTGGAAGATTTCTTTTCAGAAAGCAATTAATTACTAGATACATCGGTTGAGGGAAGATGGGACTCTACTAGAAGAAAAGGAAAGTAGGTAAGTAGGAGGTAGTTAATTACTAGATACACTAGGTAATTGAAGTAGGAACTCTACTAGAGGAAAAGGAAAGTAGGTAAGTAGGAGGTAGTTAATTACTAGATACACTAGCTAAATGAAGTAGGAACTCTACTAGAGGAAAAGGAAAGTAGGTAAGTAGGAGGTAGTTAATTACTAGATACACTAGATAAATGAAGTAGGGACTCTACTAGAAGAAAAGTGAAGGGTTGGTTAGGTATTTAACGAAGGGGAAAGGGAAGATGTGAAGGAGATATGGATAAATGAAATAGGAACTCTAATAAAGGAAAAGGGAAGGGTTGGTTAGGTATTTAACGAAGGGGAAAGGGAAGATGTGAAGGAGATATGGATAAAGAGTTGAAATGATAGAAAAGAAATAAGAAGAGGAGGACGAACGTTAGATAGGAAGGTAAAGAGGTGACAAGGTATTACAATGGAAAATAGGGAAAAAAATGGTAGATGATTGAATAAGAAAATGGGTGGGCATGTTTGTGGGGGGGGGGCGGAGCTGCAATGAAAATAGATGATACTAACTTAAAAATGTGATTGTGGTGGAAATAGTAAAAACTGAGTGGAAAGGAAAAAGAAAGAGAAAATGAATAAAAAGGAAAGTAGTCAATATATTGTATGTATTGTGTAAAGATATTACAATATGAAGGATGCTGCCAATCATAGATAAAAAGATCCAGAGGTGCGTTCATACCATGTTTCATCAAAGAGATTGTTCAGAAATTTCGTAAACTATTTTTGTACCAATTGCGTATCAAATAGAATTAATAAATATGTATATATATTATACATATGAAGATATACAAAGAAATATTTCCCGATTTATTGTTATACATATATACATCTATATATTGAAATAAATCTTGTTTGTTGGTTTGTTTGTACTCACATGACCCCAAGGAAGGTGTGTACTGTGTAGCAGGTAAAAAACAGATATTAAAAAAGCTTGCAAGGAAAAAAGTAGATTTTTATGAAGGTTCTTAATTGTTTTAGTTGTTTTATGTTTTTATTCAGCTATTAAGCATGAGATAATAAATCACAATTTACTATCTAGTTTGGACCCGCCTAACAAGAGTAGGTTATTTTAAATGGTTGGCTCAGAGTTAAAAAGAAAAACCCCGCAAAAAATTTTAGCTTATTGAAGTACATTGAAAAACTTGTGGCTCTAGTCCTAGGAGCAATATTTAAAATATATAAAAGGAGCAAGATGCGCCCTAAAAGTCTAGTCTGTTATAGATATATTTGGCTTGACTGTTGATAATTTTGTATCTATTCAACAAGAAAACGGGAGACCTGATGGGGTGGTAACTCACGTGAAAGTTTTATAGCTGGTCTATTTCCACTAAATTTTGCACATTCATTAATTTATAACGGTTGCAATTAAAGTAAACTTTAAGAAGTGCAATTATTCCAAGAAAGAAGGGGGCTTGTAATTCATATATCTCTGTAATATTGTTCAACAGAAAGATTAATAGAGATATAAATCAAATTTTTAGATAAAGTTTAATATAAATTTTAAATTTATCGTCCAACGCATAAAATATCAATAAATGGGAAATGTCCCCCTAGGCTCGAGTTTAATTTATCAAACTGAAATATGGAGGCGAACTACAAGTAATATTTTTTAATCATATAAACGTTTAAGGGGTATATTGTACAAATTGTACATTAAAGCTAAAAATTGTATACGTTCTTGGATCCTTTTTATAAGAACTTAACATTTTTAAGAATTGGAATTAATTTTAATAAGATCCAGAGAAAAACCTTTCAGTAATCACAGAACATAATTGTAAACAATAAATTTGAGGTTTGAGAGAATTGATTGTGTATAAATATAATAAAATGACTGTCAAAAGTCAAAAGTCAAAGTCTGCTGAACCGGTCGGGCCCAATTTTTGAGGTACTTAACTTTACCCCGGGGAAGGTTATAGATGGTTAAAATATGAGAAAAAATTCCTGGACAAAATGTCGATTTAAAATTTGTTCCTAAATCTATCTGCAATGTTTACAAAAAATACGCAAAATTTTGAGTTTTACAATAAAAAGGAAAAATGGCTGTTTGGAAAGCAGAATTCAAACATTTTAAAGAATTGCTGCTTGAAGATCGGTGCAAAGCATTCTGAAAGCCAAGTACTTTATAGTCTGCAAAATAGCAAAAGTTAATTAATAATAAAAATAAACCCTAAACAACGACTACCAGAAAATAAACAATGAATGTCTAATATCAGAAAAAAAACTATTTGAACTATACCAGAAAATAACAAGATAACAAAATAACAGAAGATAAACTCTTAAAAAGAATACCAGAAAAAAATCCTTATGAGAACTTTTCTTTTCTTAGCAATTACCAGAACATTCAATATAAATACTAAATACTAGAAATTTAACTATTAATAATAAATACCAGAAATAAAACTATAAATATAAAAGGAACTGAGTTTTTGCCGCAAACTCAAATTTTCTCATTTCTATATCTCTGCAACCTGTTGGTGTAAACCTTTGAAATTTTAAACTTAGATTATTTGATCTAACAGAACTAATAGTTTGAAATATCTAAGGTCTATGACATTGGGTTGCCAAGATAAAGGGATAAGAATATTTGAATTTGTGGCAAAAACTCAGTTCCTTTGTCTCGTTTTTGTGTAGTTTCATACTATTCCTTTAGTTCAAACTGTCAAGGAAAAATAAACTGTATAATTTTATAAAAGTTTGTTCTAAGAATGCAGACAAATCTATGAATATACTATTCCTTTAGTTCAAACTGTCAAGGAAAAATAAACTGTATAATTTTATAAAAGTTTGTTCTAAGAATGCAGACAAAACTATAAATATACTATTCCTTTAGTTCAAACTGTCAAGGAAAAATAAACTGTATAATACTATAAAAGTTTGTTCTAAGAATGCAGACAAAACTATAAATATACTATTCCTTTAGTTCAAACTGTCAAGGAAAAATAAACTGTATAATACTATAAAAGTTTGTTCTAAGAATGCAGACAAAACTATAGAACACCCTTAAGAACAAAACTGTAGAACACCCTTAAGAACAAAACTGTAGAACACCCTTAAGAACAAAACTACAGAACACCCTTAATAAGTCTCATACTAAGTTCCCTGCAGGGCCCACCGTTTCTTTTATTCAACATGATTTGCCAATGCCCCTGTGTCTGTATAACTAGCTGAAATGCCCGGCGTTGCCCGTGAAAAAAATAACGAATTTTGAAGAAAAAAAACAATTGATTATTGAAAAGACAAAGGAATTGAGTTTTAGCAACAAATTTACATGTTCATAACCCCAATATCTTTGCAACCTGATGATGTAAACCTTTGATATTTCAAACTTAGACTATTTAATCTATCAGAATTAATAGTTTGAAATGTCAAAGGTCTAGGAAAACGGGTTGCTAAGTTATAGGAATTAGAAAATCTGAGTTTGTGGCAAGAACTCAATTCCAAACGAACTTTTTAGCCTATGTTACCTCCTGGGTAACCATGGGTTCCCTAAAAAAATTCAGCCAATTTAGTCAAACTGTTTGGCCAGCTATAGCAAACTTATATTATACATCCTAATATGTAGATATTGCTTATAAGAAACATTGGAGAAAATATCAGAATAAAACCCTTGACGATTTCGCTAGATCGGTAACTGCCCTGATCGAACTCACGTGGAAACCTGAAGCAAGTGGTAACCTGAAGCAAGTGGTAACCTGAAGCAAGTATTACCTTACTTATAGCAAACATCTATGTAGTACGAGGTGTGATCAATAAGTTTCGCTAAACATTTCTAAGTGGTACTTCTTCTTGAAGTCCTAGCTCTATATACTCTACTTTATCTATATACTATATATACAGATCAGGTTGACGTCAAGCAGATTGTTGTGGTGAGTGTTCTTCTGAAGGTGAATCGTCTTAATTGTCACAGCATAGGATCTACCTAGAATATTGAGAAAGAGGACAATTTGGAGGCTCGATTACACAAAAATGTTTTTATCAGACAATGCAAAAACCAGCCAGAACCCATAAAACATGATCCAGAACGCATTTTAAAACAATTTTATGAACTTTAATGTTAGATTAATCGGGTTAGGAAGGAAAGAATTAATATTTGAAGGAATATGCCATATTCCGGTGGGAAAAAATTGTTTAAACCATATTAGCCAGGCTTCTAGAATTATGCTTGCCAGAGAATTTGATATTTGCCTTTACATTATAAACAAAGTTAAAAGGCAAGGTTTATAAATGGCAAAGATATGGGTCAAATTTGTTCCAAAGTCTCTGACATAATACCAAAGGGATGATGCATTGATTATTGATCTCAAATGTAAATCAAAACCAGAAAAATCTTTTCTACATTCAACACTCAATCTCTCTTTGCTTTTTACCGCTCTGAAAGGGTCTAAAACAGAGTCTGATGGATCAAATTTGAGACCATTTCAAAAAATGTTTTGCTGTGACGGACGTAGCCGATATACTTTTGGAAGAACGCTCCTTACATTACAATAAAGATCAGATTTACATGAACTGATCTGAAAAATAACCTGGTATAGATATAGGAACTTTCAATTAATATTTCAGGGCTGAGACTTCTACAAGTACCCCTAAATTTGTTTTAGCGAAACTTATTGATCACACCTTGTATATTGACTAACCTGGTATTTATATGAGGAAGTGAAGTGTAATGAAAACCAAACATCTCATCTACACCAGGTCCAGAACAGATTAATAATTGATACTTAACAAAATACGAAAAAATTTGATTATTTTTTTGTTGCTTAACGGTATTATTTACATATTTTAGAATGCACATTGTATTACCCCCTAATTATCGAACTATCTGGATTTTTGAAGATCACAATTTAAATTCACTAAAGGAATAGAGTCGTTAGTGCAAACTCAGATTTTCTAATTAGATATTTCAACTTATGAATTTTTTTAGATCAAAAATTCTAAGTTTAACAATATCAAAGATAAACACCACCAGGTTCCACATTTTTAGGGATAAGAAAATTATCAAATTTTTAAAAAAGTAATAATTATCGGAATACGAAGATGTTGTGGCATGGAAGACCGAATATTTGTGGCTCATGACTAAAAAAACCTCTGTAGTGCATTTATAAAACGTTTAGACAAGAAAAGATAGTTCTACTTGCACCGAGTTTGCTAAATCAAACCTGTCTTGTAAGAGTTAAAACTGGAGGGCTCGTACTCGTATATTTTGTAATTGCTGTAAAGATTAAAATATAATAGGTTTTCAATCATAAAGTCCTCTGATCAAAGAGCTATGAAAAAGAACGAAATAGTTTTGAATTTCTACCCGGAAAAGTTTTCTTTTCTAATAATAATAAAATCAAAGTTAGAGGAGCTACGAGGACACAAAGGAAGGCTTTAACTCAAACCTCAGATTGTCTTGGCAAGTACAACATTTAGGCGGAGTGTGATTCCTTTTTTGCGCAATGTCCCTTAAAATTCCAAAAAAGAGAGAGAAGGGGATTAAATTTTGTAGATCCAGAAAAATACTATCTGTGGGATGCTTGCGTAGAGACTGGCAACTGGTGGGGTCTTAAATGTAAGACATGTGACCGCAGCGCTCGGCCCCCTAGCCACAGCGCTCGGCCCAGAAAGTGTCATAATTTAACCTAACCCGTGGCCGCAGCGCTCGGCCCAGAAAGCGTCTTAACCTAACCTAACCCTAAATAAATACTAATTTAATTATTTTTCTGGATCTACAAAATTTAATCCCCCTCTCTCTGTTTAAGGATATTTACTAATTTGTATTAGTCCTGCTTTTGAATGTCTTCTTCCTCCCTTTTCCTATGCACAAACCCTGAAAACTCACTGTGTCCGAGATTTTGAAATGTTTTTTTTCTATTTGCCTCCATACATAATTTTGCAGTTTCTTAGTTTTTTTAGTTTTAATAAAAGATGAAAGCAAAGAGAAGAATTAATGGATTTTTCTTAATTAATATATATTTCTGATCCCATTATCCCTTCCTTAGCTGAAATACAGTTCACAAGATATATTTGAGGCTACTCTTCAACTTTGTTAAGATGGGGGGGGGGGGACTTTTGTTGATTTAGTTTACAAACTTAGAGAGAAATTTATATATTAAACAAAATACAAAATGATAAGCAATGTTCTCATGTTTAGTTTTATTTTATTACATGAACTAAGACGAAGCACTGTCTGTGTTTATAGATGATTGACAAGGTTGGCAGATTTAAAAGGGTTGAAACTCTGTCTAATATCTATTCTATAAATTTATTTTGATTAAAATTTTTTTTTAAACCTGATGATGCATCGAAATTTTTGTTGAAAAAAGATCTAGTCAAGACCTACGACGTAGTTCAGAACTAGATTTTTTTCTCCTATTTAATAATTGATTTAACTTCTAAAATCACATTCTTGAGGTGAATATTATTACATATGAAAGAAAAATGAATAAAGGCAACTACTCATTTTATTAAATATTCGACGAGTCGGTTTTTTCTTACGATTTATTATTATTTACAACAATACCAAAACTAAAGGAAAATACTATACGAATAAATATTATGAATTGAAGATGTTTCAGAGTGATGGGGAATCTTCAGGGGAACCTCTAGTCAAAGGAGCTGGTCTTCAACTGATTATTTTCCCCAGATTTCACTCCATCCTAGGCTAGAGCTTTAACCCTAGTTACCCGGGAGCTGGCCCGCCCTCTCCCCAGTACCCGGGCCTCTGGAATAACGGAACAATTGGCGTGGCTTCGGTTATTTATAGAATTCACATGCAAACTCAAATAAATCCGTTAGGATTCAAAATAGGATTCAAAAGTCCAACCGAAGGGTAAAAAGGGGGGGGGGGGGGTTATACCCCTAGGTAGCTATGATCTCAGCGATCTAAAAAGATCCTTGAATCGCTGATCGTAAAAGATCAACAAAATCACCCATTGTTACAATATTTTTGCCCTCCACCGCTGGGTTTTAAGTTTTTATATTTGTATTTTTTATATTTTTGTATTATATGTTTATATTTTATAATATTTGTTTCATATAAATGTGTGTCTCAACCCTTACCGCTGTTTTTTTTTTCTCAAACGAATCATCATTGGTTGTTATCCATATATATTTGCAACCTGGTGGTGAAATCATTGATATGTAAAACTTAGAATATTTGATCTAACATAATTCGTAGGTTAAAATATCAAAGATGTCCTCAACATTGGGTTGCAAAGTTTAGATAAGAAAATAAGATTGTGATTCCTTTTTTGGTAAAGGAATTGAGTCTTTGTCACAAACTCAAAGTTTCTAATCCCTATATCTTTGCAACCTGATTGTGTAAACTTTTGATATTTCAAACTTACATTATTTGATATAACCGAAATCATAGTTTAAAATATATAAGGTATATGACATTGGGTTAAGTAGATATAAGGATTAGAAAATCAGAGTTAGTGGCAAAGACTCAATTCCTTTATTTTGTAATTAGAAAAAGGAAATGAGGCCGAACTCTGTACTAACAATGTAATAAGATCATGCAACCCTGTAACACATTCTTATTATATTTTTCACTTTTTAGGAAGAATTTTTTTCTGAAAAAGAAATTATGGTTGATTAAAAAATGACCCTCTTTCTACAGAAAAAAAAATAGTTTTTAAGATCAATGCATTTTTTGTTTAAAGAAAAATTTAACCTTGAAGTTTATTTACATATATCTCAGGAGGTTTAGAATTATTAAAGTTTTGAACAGGTATCTTGTATTATATATATATATATATATATGGCGCCATGACAAACTCCTGAAAAACAAACTTCTGAAAAACAAACTCCTGAAAGACAAACTCCTGAAAAGACAAACTCATGAAAGACAAACTCCTGACGAGACAAACTCCTGAAAATAAAAACTTCTGAAATGCAAACTCCATAATATCAAATTTAAAAAATGTTTCACAATTTATATATAATCTAGCCGCAGCGCTCGGCCCACAAAGTGTCATAACTTAACAAAACTCATGGCCGCAGCGCTCGGCCCCCTAGCCTGTCCTAGCCGCAGCGCTCGGCCCAGAAAGTGTCTTAACCTAACCTAACCCTAAATAATGAAAAATAAATAATAATAAATTTGCTGGTTATTCTGATCATTGTAATACTTTGCTGCTTCAAGCATATTCAAATTACTAAAGATTGAGAATTTTTTCTAGGATATTTGCTAATTTTTTCTCCTAAAGTTTATTAATTTTATCATATTTCATTCAGCGAAAAATTTCATAATTTCAGGAGTTTGTCTTGTCAGGAGTTTGTCTTTCAGGAGTTTGTCTTTCAGGAGTTTTTCATTCAGAAGTTTGTCTTTCAAGAGTTTGTCTTTCAGGAGTTTTTCATGGCACCATATATATATATATATATATATATATATATAAAATACGGTCGTAAAGGAGGATCAATGAAATTGTGGAATAGGAAGACGACATAAAATTAATCTTTTGTGTAGATAAATTCAATGTTTTTATAAAGCAAGTTGTTTTATCCTTAGCTTGAAAATAAACTTATTTTGTGAAATGAAGGGTGGTTTGTTGTGAACATCTGAGGGGACTCTTTAACTCTTCTTTTATTCTTTCTTAATAATTCGGTGTCTAAATAACCTTTTATTCGCCATACTGCACATACAATAATTGCTTGCGCTTCAAGGCCTGGGAAAATTTGGCAGTTGATGAAGAAAAAAATATAAATTTTACAATTTGAAAACATCAGAGAGATGTACCTTTGAGTGACTATTCGGAAAAACTAAGTATGGATAATGTTATTTTGGAAAATGTCATTATGGCAACCGTGATTATGTCAAGTGTAATTATGGAAAATCTAATTATGAGAAGTGTTATAATTATCAAAAAAATTATATATTATTAATATCCTTAATGCTGATCACTCTTTCCAATTAACCCTCTATCCAACCACATCGTGACAGCTCAGATTCTTTCTAAAAATATGGAATTATTTAGTTTGTTTATTTCATGATAACTTATATAAACCCTCTTGACCGTTTTGCCTTACATTTTAAATGGGTTACTCGCTTATAGACCAACAGATACTTTCTTGGATTTGTTTAAAATAATTGATAGATTTCCAGACAAAGCTGGGTTCCCAAGCTAGTTTCTCTTTACATAGTTAAATAAAATAGCAATAATGATTCCGCTAAGCCAAATTAAATAGCAATACGATATTGAAATATAATAAAAACAAGACAGATTTTGTTCAGACAAAATAAAAATATATATCATATCTTGAACATGAAACATGGACAAATTATGAAATTCGGGTATACACATAGTTTAACGAATGCTGAAAAGCATTTAATATTGTATTTTTATTTCACGAATTCTTTGTTAAAGATTGATAAATGACAGTGTGATATATAATTTCCAGGCTTATTCTTATTTTGATTAAAACTTAAAATTTTAAAATTAAGTTAATCTACTTTTCTAGAATCTAATTTTCAAAAAAAAATGTTGTAGCAGAAGTAAAAAAGAAATTTGTCTTTTTAGTTTAACAGATTATAATGTTTCCTTTTACTTTAACTACGAAATGACCTTACGTTTAACTTACCTTGTTCAATGTAAGTTCAGAATATTATTCAAATACAGAATATTATTAAAATACAGAATATTAAGTACAAAATGTTAAGTACATAATATTACTTAGAGAATATTAAGTACAGAATATAAAGTACAGAATATAAAGTACATACCATAATAGACAAAATGTTTAAGATAAAACCACAAGTTTTCTAAATGTAAAATATATTATATAGATGGTTGTAGATCAGATTGGAAGTATATGTTAAGATTGACAGTTTAATGTAAAATCTGACACTTTGAGACAAGAGAGAAAAATAAAGAAAAAGAAAACTGGAATGGATACCTCGTAAATTCCTTGATCAGAAGAGATAGTGAAAAACTGGGAAAAAAACTCCAAAAGAAAACTAGAAAAGAATCACCAGAAAATGCTAGGAAAGAACCCCTAAAGAAATCTATAAACGAACCCCTAAAGAAATCTATAAACGAACCCCTAAAGAAAACTAGAAAAAGAATTCCTAAAGAAAACTATAGAAAAGAATCTGTAGCAAATACTAGAAAAGAACCCCTAAAGAAAACTAGAAAAGAATCTCCATGAAATACTAGGAAAGAATCCCTAAAGAAAACTAGAGAAGAATCTCTAGGAAATACCAGGAAAGAATCCCTAAAGAAAACTAGAAAAGTACATCTAGAAAATATTAGGAAAGACCCCCCAAAAAAACTAAAAAACATTCCTATAAAACCATAAAAAATCCCAGAAGAAAACTAGAAAAGAATCCTTTAAACAAACTAGGAAAGAATTCCCTAAAAAAATAAAGAACCCCTAAAGAAAACTAGGAAAGAATTCCCAAAAACGAGAAAAGAATCCCTTAAGAAAACTAGGAAAAAATCCCTTAAGAAAACTAGAAAATAATTTTCTAAGAAAACTAGAAAAGAATACCAAAAGAAAACTAGGAAAGAACCCGTAATTTGAAATCTGACTTTCTTGTACTCCTTTATTTATTAACGTCTATCCTTATCCTCTCTTCTCCAGTCTACATACTTCAATTCTACATTCTATTCGGTTTTTATTGAAAATTCCTTTCATCATATTCTTTTCATCCCCTCTCACATTTATCATGGTTTCTGTATACTGTATAGTTTACATCAAAGGGAGGAGAAATACTTTTACTTCTGGTCTTATTAATTTGTTTTTATCAATTTAGCAGACTTAGGTCATACACGCCCTATTCTGCGTCATACACGCCATATTCTGCGTCATACACGCCATATTCTGCGTCATACATGCCATATTATGCGTCATACACGCCTTATTATGGGTCATGCGCCCAATTTTAAGCGTTGCTGATACCCACTTACTTTAATATCAGAATTCTGAAAAACTTTAATTGAGATTTCTAAGCTTTTTTTCTGGCTGAAAACCGTTGAGGACATAACAGATTTTAGATAAAGGTTTGGACTTTTTACTACAATACTAACAATACCAAACTAAAAGTTTTCAAGCGAATAAATAAACTTTTACCGTATTACGTGCTGAATGAACTTTTGCATTTTTATGGCATCAATTTAGTTAGGAAGAGATATTTTATGCATCATTTCCTTAAAGGGGCTGTTGTTAATATTTCAAGTATCATTTAAATTTTTAAAAAAGGGGTATGTCGGATTCACGAAGTAATTTTTTTTTATAAAAAATATGTCGTCGTTTTTCTAGCTTGAAAAGTGTTCAATTCATTGTCTCGCAGAAGAAATGCGCAAAATGCTCTAAAGAGAGTGACTTGCTAGACTTGGTAGTTAAGATGAAAGTGCAGAATTGTAGAGAAAAACTTTATGATTTATTTAATACCATGTACAATTTTTAAGTGTAAAGCCGTTTGTAATTTTTAGTTATTTCAGTCAGCTGAAGAAACCAAAATTTAAAATACTGAATTTCTAAATAGTTTAACATTGATATCTAATTTAGGTTCACCGACGTAGGGTCAAACGAACCACAGCCAAACGACATTAGCGTACATCATTACTCTGTATACTATGACCTCGTTGGTTTACTATTTGTCGCGTTTTACCCTATGTCCAGTGGCGGCCATAAGGGGGGTTATTGGGGTTACTTACCCCACACCCCCTAGAATCCTGGGGGTAAATACCCCCCCTAGAATTCTGGGGGTAAATACCCCCCCCCCCCCCTAGAATTCTAGGGGTGATTACCCCTGAACATCTATTCCGGCCCTGAATAGCAGGGGTTACTCCATTTGCTGCCTCTACAAGTAACAGTTCCAGTTGCCTTGACCCCTTTCCTTCAAAAAAAAATACATTCCCTATTGATTAGTCTGCACTCAAATGTAAAGACGACTATTTTCATGATAGTAAAAGTTTTTGCGGCATTTTGCAGATGCCTAAACAGTTATAATCTTTGAAAACTGTTTAAAATTTAAACAAAAAATAGAAACGGAACTTATGTATATTGATAATTAGGTTGCTAACATGGCTGCGGAACACCACGAAAACGGAAAGGCTATCTAGCCTTGCACTCATGCACTCCCATCCTAATAGATTAAAATTAATCAAACATGAAGACATTCTGAACAAGTTTTTAAGCGCCAAGCCGCGCCGACTTTATAATGGAGAAAAGAGTTGTTACTTTGTTTTTGTTTTTAAAAAAAGGTTGATTTTAAAATTGAATATCTTTTAATTTGCACGAAAAGAATTAAAATGTGCACTGTGCAGATACGTCGGAATCAGATATTCCAAATTTTAGGTCAACATATTCTAAATGATTCTAAATTCTAAAGTAATAGTCAATGTCATTAAAATTAGATGTTTTTTAATAGAAAAAAATGGCATGGACAATAAAAAAAACTTGTTTACTTATAAATAATGTCATTTCCACATTAGATTTCGTTAAGATCTTCACATAATACATTGACGACAAGAAAATTTAACAATGAGTAATGACCATATTTTGTCAAAGTCTTGCAGAGTAGCTTTTCTAAAGATTTAAAAAAGTAACATCTTTTTCCTCTTAGAGTAAAACTATTATTTGCCTTTTTTGTCGATGTTTGCCAAAAAGTTTAGTCAAAATTAAATAAATTCAGTTTTTTTACAGATCTTTGTAGTTACTGTAAAATGAATGACTATAATGAAGGATATAAAACAAGGTGAAAGCTGAAAGGTATGCCTTTATTTGATTGAGTTTTAAATCCCAGAAATGAGTGGAAAATGCAAATCAAACCCAATTAAAACCAATAATTTGATATACATCATAATATTTTTCTAGGGGGGGGTAAAAAAATTTCTAGGGGGGGGTAAAANGTTTTAATTGGGTTTGATTTGCATTTTCCACTCATTTCTGGGATTTAAAACTCAATCAAATAAATTACCCCTACCTACAGAATTCTCATGTCCGCCACTGCCTATGTCGTTTGACCCTATGGCATTTGACCCTAGTTCGTTGACCCTATGTCGGTGAATCCTAGTTTATGCTTGATCAGACAAAGCTTGTCATGCCATGTCACACAATAAATAAAGAGTCCCTTGAAATTATGACTATACAGTCTCCTTTAAGAAACATAATTTCTTTAAAGGATTCTTCACTTTGTCGTGTATTGTGGTAAGGTAAGCTAACAACTTTAATTTCAAAATAGATTATCAAGCACTTAATAATCTTTTTGATAATATCTAATTTCCTGACCAATTGCTCAAGCCCTCCTACCTTTTTCAATAATTTCCAGGATTTCTTATAATTCTTATCCTAAAACGTCCCCAGAAATGTGAGCAAATCCCCATTATTTAAACTCATTGGTTTATTTCTGATGTTTATAATAATATAAAAAATGGCAAACTTGAATCTTCTATAATTACTCACATAAACCATCCAAAAAATAAGGATTGTTGAAGAAAACCACAAAAATAAGAATACCATTCTTTAAGTTTAGGATTCTGCTGGTTTGAAGAACATGTTGGGAAAAAGTTTAATAAAAGGTTAAATGTGTAAAACCGCCATTAATCCTTTTTATAAATATCCGCAGTACTGAGGAATTCGTCTCTAACTATTTATCTTTCTATCCTTTCTATCCTTCATCTTTCTGTCCTTTCTGTCCTTTCTATCCTTCATCTTTCTATCCTTCATCTTTCTATCCTTTCTATCCTTCCTATCCTTTCTATTCTTCCAATCCTTCCTATCCTCCTCACTATTTTTCCCATCCTTCATATTCTTCCAATCATTCCTGTATGTAGAATGTATAAATAAGGAATAAAAAAAAGTTGAAATTTTGTTAGATTGGAAATTCCTTTAACTTAGAAGGAGATCTCGTTAAAACTTTCTTGAGAAATGGGAAGGTTCTGGTTTGCAGATTTCCAATAAAAATGAACAGGTATACATTCCTTTCGCCCCCCTTACTCTATAAATATATAGCGGAAAGGGGTTGGGGAAGGAAGAGGGGGAGGGGAATGAAGAAGACGGGAGTGAATTCAATTCTGTAAGTAAATATTGACAAGGATTATTTATATAACCATGTCACGGTCCACGGATATCCGACATCAAGCATATTTTATAAAAAAAAACTGATGAACCTCAGCATGGGGTTATCCAGGATTGGGCAGTATCACTTTTCTAAAAAAAAAACTGACCGTTTTGTTTGCAAGGACAAATAACTATGGCGGTTAAAATAAAAACGAAGTAGTATGTTTTCAATTCGTCGAATCATTAACGAATTAATTATTTTCCGTAAATAAATTGATTCTTTGTAACAAACTCTGGTTTTCTAATCCCCATATCTTTAGTAAATCCCCTACTCCACTTAACAGTTTTAGATCCGTACCAATCCAGGTATAACCTTCTGTATTCTTAGGTATATACTTACAAGATACAACTCAATCTCGAACTCAATGTTCCTCAATAATACCTTAGTCAATATCAATCCAGATACGTATTTATCTGTATTCTCATGTATCTATTTTACAAGATACAACTCAATCTCAATTATACCATAGTCATTATCAATCCGGATACGTCTCTATCTGTATTCTCAGGTATCTGTTTTACAAGATAGAACTCAATCTTGAACTCAAGGTTCCTCAATAATGCCATAGTCAATATCAATCCGGATACGACTCTATCTGTATTCTCAGGTATCTGTCTTACAAGATACAACTCAATCTCGAACTCAAGTTTCCTGAATAATACCTTAGTGAATATCAATCAAGATACTACTCTATCTGTATTCTTAGGTATCTGTTTCACAAGATGCAACTCAATCTTGAACTCAAGGTTCCTCAATAATACCATAGTCAATATCAATCTGGATATGACTCTATCTGTATTCTTAGGTTTCTCTTTCACAAGATGCAACTCAATCTTGAACTCAAGGTTCCTCAATAATACCATATTCAATATCAATCCGGATATGACTCTATCTGTATTCTCATAGGTATCTGTTTCACAAGATGCAACTCAATCTTGAACTCAAGGTTCCTCAATAATACCATATTCAATATCAATCCGGATATGACTCTATCTGTATTCTCATGTATCTGTTTTACAAGATACAACTCAATCTCGAACTCAAGGTTCCTCAATAATGCCATAGTCAATATCAATCCGGATATGACTCTATCTGTATTCTCAGGTTTCTATTTTGCAAGGTACAACTCAATCTTGAACTCAAGGTTCCTCAATAATACCATATTCAATATCAATCCGGATATGACTCTATCTGTATTCTCAGGTTTCTATTTTGCAAGATACAACTCAATCTCGAACTCAAGGTTCCTCAATAATACCATATTCAATATCAATCCGGATATGACTCTATCTGTATTCTCATGTATCTGTTTTACAAGATACAACTCAATCTTGAACTCAAGGTTCCTCAATAATATCATAGTCAATATCAATCTGGATATGACTCTATCTGTATTCTTAGGTTTCTCTTTCACAAAATGCAACTCAATCTTGAACTCAAGGTTCCTCAATAATATCATAGTCAATATCAATCTGGATATGACTCTATCTGTATTCTCAGGTATCTGTTTTACAAGATAGAACTCAATCCTAAACTCAAGGTTCCTCAATAATACCATAGTCAATATCAATCCGGATATGACTCTATCTGTATTCTCAGGTATCTGTCTTACAAGATACAACTCAATCTCGAACTCAAGGTTCCTCAATAATATCATAGTCAATATCAATCCGGATATGACTCTATCTGTATTCTTAGGTATCTGTTTCACAAGATGCAACTCAATCTTGAACTCAAGGTTCCTCAATAATACCATATTCAATATCAATCCGGATATGACTCTATCTGTATTCTCAGGTATCTGTTTTACAAGATAGAACTCAATCTTGAACTCAAGGTTCCTCAATAATACCATAGTCAATATCAATCCGGATATGACTCTATCTGTATTCTTAGGTATCTGTCTTACAAGGTACAACTCAATCTCGAACTTAAGGTTCCTCAATTATACCATAGTCATTATCAATCCGCATACGTCTCTATCAGTATTCTTTGGTATCTGTTTTACAAGATAGAACTCAATCTCCAACTCAAGGTTCAACAAAAATAACTTAGTCATTATCAATCCAGATACGACTCTATCTGTATTCTCAACTCAAGGTTCCTTAATAATACCATAGTCAATATCAATCTGGATACGACTCTATCTGTATTCTCAGGTATCTGTTTTACAAGATACAACTCAATCCTAAACTCAAGGTTCCACAATAATACTTTAGTCAACACAATCTAGATACGACTCTATCTGTATTCTCAGGTATATATTTTGCAAGGTACAACTCAATTTCGAACCCCAGGTTCCTATCTCCTTTTCGTTAACCGAGGAAATAAATTACTGTCACACCGTAAGCAAAGTGGAGTATTATTTCAACTGACGTTTATTTGGCGTAATGAACGTAATTACAAGAACAAGTAGTTATTTTCAAGCGCATTTAGATTTACAAACAATGTACAACATAATTTAATCTTAGCACGCAGTGCATTGTTACGAATATGATTTACTACGAACTATTTATAACATATCTTTTCAACCCAGTGCTGTAGACCTTTGAATTTCAAACTATGAATTATGTTTGATTAAATAGTCCAAGTTTGAAATATCAAAAGGTTTACAACAACCGGTTGCAGAAGTATAGGGATTAGAAAATTTGAGTTTGTGGCAATAACTTAGTTTCTTTAGTAATTCTTACATACTCTATAATATTCTCTCTTTTTGTTTGTTTTAGATCTTATATTAAATTAGTAGGCTAGTAGCTAATTTATGTAATTTATATAATAGCTATTTATAATGGATTCAGTCTATCAAACTAAAATGAAATTACCCATTGTTCCCTGCAGATACGTAACTAGAATGTATTGTGTTAATATAACAAAGCTTTCAGTAACTATATTTCATGTTGGAACCCATCCACTCAGCTAACAGTAAATCACACAAAGAGAATTAAGCTACGAATTAATCTTGTTCTAAACAGAACAGTCAACGTGATTTTACACTCCAAACTTGACAGAAGGAGAATATTCATGCGACACAACTAGTTCAACGTTGTAACCTTGTAGCTCCTTTAGCTTTGATTTTACGCACGAGTAGAAGAAAAGCAAAGGAACTGAGTTTTTGCCACAAACTTTGATTTTCTAATCCCGTTATCTTTTCAACCCGATGTTGTAGACCTTTGATATTTCAAACTATGAATTGTGCTGGATCAAGTAGTTTGAAATTTTAAAGGTTTACATTATCAGGTTCCAAAGATATTAGATTAGAAAATTGATTTTGTGGCAAAAACTCAGTGCCCTGATCCGGGTAATTATAATAAATTAAAAACATTTCTTCTCAATAGCGTGTCAATAAGAGGAGTTTTGGGGGAAAAAAATATGAAAAAAGTTAAAGATTTCAATTTCAATTTTCTTTAGTTTAACGTGTTTAATATGCCTATGTAATTATATGCATGATCCTAATTCACAATCGTACCATTTAAACCTTTGTCTGAGAAAGAACGATGAAGATATCAGAATCGTTCAATCTAAAAATGGCTAATTTTATCTTGTGGTTTCTGATCAATGAAAGTAATGTATACGGATGTATGCGACAGAAAGAAGAAACGAAATGTAAAGAATTCAAATGTTGTTTAGATAAAAAAAAAACAATATCTTCCCTATGCAGATTTAAAGAGCATCGTTATGACTAGAACATACAACTCTTAAATTGGTAAAATTACTTCTACATGTCACTTTAAAATTAACGTCTACACGTCTACAAGGAATAACGAATTCAAAACTGTATGAAAACCCTCAGATTCGAATTATTTAATTTCAAGTGTTTAAGAATATTGAATTATTAATACTTTACATTACATTTTGAAGATTTAGAATTAATCAATCACTTAACAACTTTTCCAAGCTTATTTTTTATTAGTAATTAACTTTGATGTTCAACTTTAGATTAAGATTAATTGAAGCACTCCGGGTCTCACTTTCAATCCTTACAAAACAAATTATCAATTTACAATAGATCCTGCATGGCGGCTCTGTTTCTATTTTCTGCCTTCTATCTTAAATTAAGAACCAAATGAATTGAGTCTTTGCCACAAGATAAAATTTTCTAATCCCTATATCTTTTTAACCTGATGGTGTAGACCTTTGATATTGCAAACTCAGATAATTTAATCTATCAGAATTCATAGTTTGAAACATCAAAGGTCTAAAACATGGGGTTGCTTAGATATAGGGATTAGAAAATCAGAAATTTTGACAAGAACTCAATTCCTTTATAACATGTTAATTGAGCAAACCCTTCCCTGTTCCTCCGTCTTCTCCAAACACAGTCCTACGACGTATCACATCAGTTCTTATTAACACCATGGTAAACTGCCAGGAGACCAACCTTCTATCGCTGCTCTTCTTCCACTGGGAATCAATTGGAATCATATATACATATAAATTTTATGATCAACCTGTTCTATTTTCAGCGGAAAAATAAATCATTAGATTCGACCCTTATTTCTGTAGTGTGGGAATACAAAAACAACAACAAAATGCATACTAACATAAATAATTCAAAAAGTAAAAAGATTGGATAATCTCTTTAAACGCTAAATGTATCGTTCGTTCAGTAAAATTTTTTGGTTAGTAGAATGGTTTGTTCTTATTGTTTATTAAAAACTCTGTCACATAGAACCGTTAGTTCAGTAAAACACTTTCGTTTTCAAAGTTCGTTTGAATGATTTAAATCGTTTGTTTTTTGTTCGTTTTTAGAAAACAATACTTGTTTTATTTCTCTGAACGATCCATTTCGTTTTTCCATTCGTTTTTATTACTCTGAACGACAGTCTAAGCTATACATTTTTCATAAAGGAGGGGGACCCTCCCCCCCCCCTCCACGCCCTCAAGACCAATCAAATATTTCTTGCATTGACCCCCCTCCCCTTGCCCCCGACCCCCTACTTATTACTATGCAGGTAATTGATCGGAAATAATAAAAACATTACAGACGAAAGAAAGTTGAAGGTTTAATTGATACAATTTCAGATTTTTCTTCAACTTGAGACAAAGGTTCACTTCCACTTTGAACTTTTTAATCCATATTTCTTTGCGACCTGATTTTGTAGAGCCTTGTAATTTCATACTATGATCATTATAGATTGCAACGGTTAAATCATTAGAGTTTGTGGCAAGCGTTCATATCCTTTTTCTTCGACACTTTTAATTTTCATTTCTATTATTTTCAGTTAATATATTGTAAAACTTATTTTATCCGATTCTGCTTTTATCCTGTTATCTTCATTGAATTATTAAAGAAGAAAACACTTGTTTGTTCATTTAAAGCTCTTATAATCCTATTTCCTAATTATTTCTTTCCTAACAGTTTACAAATATATTTTTTTTTCCTAATCAACGAACAGTCGATGACACTCTAAATTGGAATTATTTCTCATAAGAAAAATGTTAAGGAGGAGCAGAAGGTGGGGTTGGGGGGCATTTAGGCATGAATGAAATTGATTGTGCAAAAGTTATAACCCTAGTTCTAACTAGTTTCCTAAAAGCAAACTCAAGTATTGGGGAAACATTTTCTCACGGTTCAGTTGAATGAAGAAATCTTTAATGGAATACAGTGGCACAACTGGGATATTCTGTTAGGGGGGGGGGGCGG
>NW_019396717.1:198746-216818 GCF_000591075.1 Eurytemora carolleeae
ATTCCCATAGTATAAAATAATGCCTCTGAGAGAATAAAAAAGAAGAAAAGAAAAATTAATAAACACCCCGGAACACAGTCTAAAAATAATGTTTAAATAGAAAATACTTACATTCCATTTTGCAGTGATAGGTTCAGAATATCAATTGTGCATTTTAACTTTGTTTAAGTAATCTCTATATTTATCTGAAACTTTGATAACATTATTTATACTTCCTAAATAAAAACTTGATACATTATTTATTGATGTTTTAAGTATCATATTTATTCCTTGCTTGGGGACCCAGTCCAGTTCTTCCCTCATATATATATATGATAGCTATAGACCGTATGGGCTGAAGTATTTTGAGTACATGGGAGGTAGCATAGGCTAAAAAATCGGAAATATTTTTTTTTTCATAAAATAGATTTTTTTAAATAAAATTTTTTTTCCAAAATTCGATTTTAAAAAATTCCACGGGCAACGCCGGACACTTCAGCTAGTATTTAGTATTTCTAATAAAATTGAAGCATTATAGGAACTGATTACTAACCTAAACTTACTTTTTATAATCCTTTTCATTGCAATTTGAAATTGTACACATAATTTGCGGCTAAGATTATATCAACCGTTTTCTCGTTTTTGGGATAAAACAGACAGAAAAAGAGAAAAATTAAATTAAATGTAGATTAGAGTTGTATTTGCTAAAGGAATTGAGTCTTTGTCACAAACTCTGATTTTTTTAATTTCTATTTACTTGCAGCCCAATGTGGTATATAGACCTTAAATATTTCAAACTATGAATTCTGTCAGTTCAAATAATCTAAGTTTGAAATATAAAAGGATAACACCATCAGGTTGCAAATATATAGGGATTAGAAAATTTGAGTTTGTGGCAAAGACTCAATTCCTTTGTTTATCAAAGTATACATGCTTTCTTCATATTTCAAGTAAATTGCATGAAAAAATTAATGGAACACACAGTACGAGAAATCAACATTCTATAAAATAGATAAACAAAATAACTCTATGAAAAGTTTTTTGTGAAAAATGTAATCATCGCTGGGTGGGAATTGAGGAGATGAGAGGTTTGAAAAATTTAACAAAAAAATCAAAAGTAGTTTTAAAACTCTAGATTGCAAGGATTTCTAATAAATAATCTTTTACTAAAAATTCCAGTGGTCAATAACCAAAGTCTTCTTCCTGGTGAAAAATTGATTAGAATACTCGAGAAAAAGTTATTAATACTGCTTTAATGTTCTTTCTAAAAAAGCTTTTTTTGATTTTGTAAAAGAATTGCTCTGTTTTTTAATTTTCAATGTGTTCATAAACAATATACATGGAAAAAAGTGGTTAAAAGATGGGAGGAGGGGGGGGGGGGTAATAATAAAGTAAATTCTTAAAGGGTTGCCTCTGTGGTTTCCCTCAGTATCATTTCTATTAAGCATGAAACGGAAAAAATCTGAAAAGGAAATGAGTTTTTGCCACAAACTCAGATTTTCTAATTATTATAACTTAGCAGTCCGTTTTCCGAGACCTTTGATATTTCAAACTATTAATTCTGGAAGATCAAATAGTCTAAATTTGAAATATCAAATGTTTACACCATCAGGTTGCATAGATATATGGGTTAGAAAATTAAAGTTTGTTGCAAAAACTCAATTCCTTTGTATATAATATTCTGACTGGAAGTTTTGTGCCGAGAAACTCGAGTGTACAATGTAACCTCTAATTTACCGGAACTCAATTATCAGATCGAAAAATAAAGAATTCTCCGTCGTCTATTTTCAGAGGAAGGTTTACAATGTTCCGTTGTGAATCGGAACGGCATTCTTTTAAGAAGGATCATTTAAAATTATGTTTACAGTCTTTTAAACTGTTTTCAAATGTGCGAGTCCTCCGCCATTTAATAATATAAAGTTTTCAAACTTTGCGAAATTTCCCTTGTTTCTCCAGGTTCAAACTTAGGTTACATACAGGTAGGGGAATTATTAATTCAAATATGGGGAAAATAAATTATCTTTAAGTCTGGCAAAAAATATAACAAGATTTACTCTTGAATTTTAACATTTTATCTGCAGGTAAACAATGATTTTGCAGCTCCTCTAGTTTTGATGTTATGCAGCATGCTTAAATATCAGATAAGCAAATATATCCGGTTACATTTTAGGATTTCAAACTGTTGCTCCTCTCACTAGCTCTAAAAAAGGAATTATGAAATCTCACGTGAAATTTGCATTAGTTTATCGTGGTTTTGTGTACTAAGTTATTATTTCTTTCAAAGGGATTTTTTTCTTTCAATTTTATTTTACCGAATTTCTTTTTTTCTAACATTTTTTATACAATAAGAACCAGAAATATGTGTAATTGGAAGACGACATTAAAGCAATACTCAAGTACATATGATGTTGTTTGAAAAAAAAACACCAGTAACATTTTAAAATCAATTATTAAGTAAAATGGGTCTGTTTACACTTCACAATTGATAAGTCTCATTTCCATAACTTGAGTTTTAAAGTTGTCCTCCTATTCTAGAGTTGTCTGGTTCTCACTGTAGTTTGATTTAAATCAACTAAAGTAGCTAGTAGAGGTCACAAATTCGTTCCAGTAATGTTGCATAAATTTGACCTTCTCCATCTATCTAGTGAATAGTTTAAATAAATCAACTAAAGTAGCTAGTAGAGGTCATAAATTCGTTCCAGTAATGTTGCATAAATTTGACCTTCTCCTTCTATCTAGTGAATAGTTTAAATCCATCAACTAAAGTAGCTAGTAGAGGTCATAAATTCGTTCCAGTAATGTTGCATAAATTTGACCTTCTCCTTATATCTAGTGAGTTATGAGTTATGACCAAAAAAATAAAGTTCGCGGATTTCATAATGTGTGTTCGCGCATTTTACAAATTTTACAAAAATGAATAACTTTTAAACACAAGTTTTTAAAATTTTAATCATTCATAAACCTTCCCTGGGGTCACGCGAGGTCCCAAAAAAATTTGGGCCCGATCAGTTCAGCCGTTTTGAAGTTTATTGGATACAAACAAACAGACACCCAAACAAACACCCAGAAAAGCAAAGTATATATAGATTAAATAATCTTCAGACATTGCGTGCTAGAGATTCATGTTTATTTTTATAAAACTAATTAAAAACTGATCTGATTAGAGTAATGTCGGATCTAACATTTACAAATACAGCTCCGTCGGTTGATGCAATTTTGAGTTTTGAGATACCACAAAAAATGTGCCTGATCGGTTCAGACCTAGCTTATGGTATACAAAAAAACAGGCAACCCAAACAATAATGTCAAAGGAACTGAGTTTTTGCCACAAACTGAAATTGTCTTATCTATGCAACCCAATGCCACAGACCTGATATATTTCAAACCATGAATTCTGTTGGATCATATTTGTAAAAAGATAGGAATTAGAAAATTTGAGTTTGTGGCAAAGACTTAATTTCTCTATTCATAGATGCTTTCGTTTCTCACGAACACTCCCTTTAACATAAATCAAAATGAAAAACTTGATCTTGTAGAATCTGAGAAATCTAAAATCCTTGCAAACACATGAGTGGTTCAACAGTATTTTGCATCACTACGGGGAGAGGTAAAGGGGGGGTGAGGGCTACTTTTATGGAAAGAGAATATTTTAAAGTTTTTTTTGTGCAGAAACCATAATCGATCTGTCAAATGTATAGTATACGACCTGAGCCACACTGAACTAACCAGAGAGAGAAACATCCTGTTTCTTTTATTTGAAACGTGTTTTCGTCTTTATTTCAACAATCTTTAAACTTACAGATTTGTTTATTTTATACTTTTTCATTAAAAATGTAAATGGAAACAAAAAATTATTTAAGAAGAAAGGCTATAAAGTTATGTATAAGGGGTCAAATTGTGATCGGAAGTCACAGCTTTCTGAAATATTGACAGAACCGTTAAATCCACGTGGAGCTGTGAACTCTTGTATTGTGGATATCGAGATCAATGATTTATCTTAATCTCATGTTAATCTGCAGATTAGTTTTATCTTTGTTCGATATCCCGCAGTGTAACAGTACCCTGAAGGGTTAACTGAAATCACAAGATTAAGCAAAAGGGCCTACAGTGGATATCGAGATCAAACGAATGGGAATAAGTTCTCAACTCTAGCCATATTATAGTTCAAATTAAACCATATCAATTTTAGATTATAATTTTTAATTCTTAACTTTAGTTTCTTGGCTATTAAATTGTGCACCAGTACACATAGTCAACATCGTTAATTTTAGATAAATTAATTACTCCTTAATTAAAAAACTCACTGGAGTTGCTTCTTTCTTTTATACTTTTAGGAGTCATGCATCCAATGTAATAAAGTTCAAAAATCATTAACCCTATCCCCGCTGGGGTACTTGAAAACCAGGATACGCTGGGGGGGGGGTCAATTTGACCCCCCCCCCCCTCTAAATCCCATGTTTTATGTCCAAATATGACAAATGATACATCATTAGAAAGCTCTTGTGCTCTACATTTAGAATCTGCAAAAAAGTTTGCAAATTTGCGAAAATTGAATTTTTTATCGCAAAATCCAGTTTTATAGTAAAAATGTTTCCAAAAAAAAATTTGTCCAAAAAATGACAAATTATACATTTTTGAAAAGCCCTTGACCATGCCATTTCAAATATGCAAAAAATTTTGCAAAATTTTAAATAACCTGATTTTTAATCAAGAAAAACTAAAAATGTGCAAATTTTCTTTGACAGGTTGTTTGCAAAAAATTTGCAATTTTTTTTTCGCAAAACTTGGGCAATCCGTTTCCTTGTGTCATAGGCTTTCCAAAAAGCTAAATTTTATCAAAATCTGACAAGTGAAAGTGGGTCAAAACAAAGATTTAGTTTGCTACAGGCAAAAGCAGTCATTCAGGCAGTGTGCCTGAGGACTCAGGCAGTTAGTATTAAAGCTTGGTTTTAGGCCCAAAGGGAGGGCTTTGGGTATGTAAGAAAAGTCAGAAAATTTCAACAGCCTCAGACCAATACTTTTTGAGTTATGTAAAAAAAACTACAGGGGGGGGTCAAATTGACCCCCCCCCAGCGGGAATAGGGTTAAAAAAAAATTCTTCTAAAAAATTCTAAACTCTAAACTAGCTGAAGGGCCTGGCATTGCTCGTGGAATTGTTTTTAAATTAAAATAAAATTTCTATTTTTTAGCCTATAACACCCCCAATCCCCATGCTACCCATAAGTGTCAAACAAAAAATTTCAGCCCAATCAGTCTAGCTGTTTGGTCGGCCATACAGAACATATAGATGAATGTTTTGTTTTATATTAATATAAATATATAAAAATATATGAATTCAAATTTCAAACAAGCACATTTCCCCTGGGATAGCATGTTGTATAGTGATGTATTGTTAAAAGACTTTTAAATTCAATATAACCAACAGTGTATAATACTAGAAATTCAAGGCGCTTCGCGCCCTTCTTTCTAGCCTTAGAGGGCGCTTCGCGCCCATCTCCTAAATTAATTGTGAACATGTTCTCTTTGTGTACATCGTAAAACAAAACAAAAATAATTCGCGGATTTTCACAAAAAATTTCGCGGATTTTCAAAATTTTAAAAAATTTAATGACGATCGAATTTTGATAGAGACAAATATTTGAAATTTTGATGATTCATAAACCTTCCCTGGAGTCCCTAGATGTCCCACAAAAAATTTGGGCCCGATCGGTTCAGCCGTTTTGACGTTTATTGGATACAAACAAACAAACAGACAAACAAACAAACAAACAAACAGACAAGCCAAATTTATATATAGATATCAAAATTGAATTCAATACATAATATAATATGATATATAGAACAGAATATAAAAGAATTGAACAAAATTAAATAGAATAGAATACAAGGTGTCTCAGATAAAATAGTAGTTCATCCTGTAAAAATGCCAAAACCCCAAAAGCGTTCGCTAAGTATTTTCTTACTTTAGCTTAAAGGCTACTGAATCTATTTCTCTACCGATTAATGATTAACTCAACCATTCGTATTATGAGTGTATCTCCAACTGTCTATATTTTGTCTAATAACATTTGATCACACATTTATTTTTACATTAAATAATTTATATGAACTGTAGGATTAACTGAAGTTAATCCTTAAATAATCAATGAAGATGTCCGCCGGAATGGCGAACTAGATCCTTGTCTACCCTCCTAATGCTTGATGAAGACTGAAGATTCTCTTGGGGCATAAAATGGCCGCCGATCTTGTTTCATGCTTTCTTTGCCGACAGACTAGTCTTGTTACTCCTTTCACCCGGCGGCAATACATGATAAGGAAGGGTTCGATTTCTTGTTGACTCCGGGTTATTTTCCATGGAACTTTCCATCTAACGGTTAACATCTACCCCGGTCTTCAACGTTCTTATCTTTCTTAGACCTCTTGTTTGGATTTATATACAAGGGATGGTGGGTTTACTTACATCCACCCTTGATTCTATCATCATGGATACATTGATGATAGAATCTATTCATGACCGCGGTCATCAGTATTGTGGGGCTCCAAGCTCCACCTCTCCATCTGATCCTTTCTTTTAGTAAAGCAAACTCTGCCTTCTTTACCTCTGCAGAGGCTGCTTGTAGATCTGCTCTGTGGTTTGAGTCTCCCATGAGTTCGACCAACATCTCTGAGCTTTTATCTCTGAGGTTACCGGAGACCATGCAGCAGGCGCTTAAAGCCTTTTTTATGAGACATATAATCCAGTAAGCCCACTGTGTTGCAGTGATACAACCTCCTATTACCGCATGAACGGTGGGTGCATTCCACACAGGCTCCCACACTTTTAGAAACTTTACTTCTGTAGAATATAAAAAAATAGAATAGAATAAAATAGAACAAAATATCATTTTAGAATGGAATAAAAAAAAGAATAAAATGAAATAAAATAATAGAATAGAATAGAATAGAATAGAATAGAATAGAATATAATAGAATATAATAGAATAGCATAGAATAGAATAGAATAGAATTGAATAGAATAGAAGAGAACTGAATTTAATATAAAAAAATAGAATAGAATAGAATGGAATAAAATGGCAGGATTTTGAATAGAAAAGAATATAATAGAATTGAATAGAATAGAATAGAATAGAATGGAATGGCAGGGTTTTGAATAGAATAGAATAGAATAAAATGGCAGGGTTTTGAATAGAATAGTGTGGAATTAAACATTCTTAATTATTTAATGGGGTCATTTGTTATTTTAAAATAAAAAAAAGTTGATAGCATACAATTAAAGATTAAAGTTATGTTGTTTTTATATTGCAAATATTTGGATTTTTAAATCATTTTCAGATTAGAAAATATGAATATTGTTTATATGAAAAAATCAAAGTAAATGATAAGTAACAAGATCAAGTTCTGGTCATGAGAAGTTTTGCCAACAGTCCCTTAAAAAGCCAAATTCTTTATGTCAAATGCAGTTGGTTTTTGCACAGTTTTTGCAAACATGCAGATGTTTATCCCCGAATAGATCTGAATTAAGTTTTAGAATATCTATATATAAATTTGGCTCGGATAGGACACAGCCTGTCTGTTTGTTTGTTTGTTTGTTTGTTTGTATCCAATAAACGTCAAAACGGCTGAACCGATCGGGCCCAAATTTTTTGTGGGACATCTAGGGACTCCAGGGAAGGTTTATGAATCATCAAAATTTCAAATTCGATCGTCATTAAATTTTTTAAAATTTTGAAAATCCGCGAAATTTTTTGTGAAAATCCGCGAATTATTTTTGTTTTGTTTTACGATGTACACAAAGAGAACATGTTCACAATTAATTTAGGAGATGGGCGCGAAGCGCCCTCTAAGGCTAGAAAGAAGGGCGCGAAGCGCCTTGAATTTCTAGTCTTTTAAACTTTTCAGAGGCCGAATTTAAAGCATTTGAGCCGCGGCTTAAATTGAAACCGGTTTTCGAGACACGGCTCAAATTCATTAAATTCGGGCTCAGAAACCACAACAGCGAGAAATGTTAAAGCGCTTCAGCATATTATAAAGAAGCTTTAGATATAGTTTAAACGGAGTTAAATTTTGTAATTAAAAAATTGCTATTTCTAAGAGTTAAAAAGTCTCAATTGGGTGTTTAAAAATTAGTACGGGTAAACAAAGATGATAACATCTGGTTGTGCGTCCCTCCAGTCCGTGCTACAAAGAAATTGAGTTCTTGTCACATACTCTAATTTTCTAATCTCTATACCTCAGCAATCCCATTTTGTAAAGTTTGAAATTACAAACTGAGAATTATAGTCTCGGTTTGAAATATACAAGGTTTACAAAGTCAAGTTGCAAAGATAAACAAGTTACAAAAGGAATTTAGTCTTTGCAACAAACCCTGATTTTCTAATCACAATATCTTTGGAACCAAATGTTGTAGACCTTAGATATTTCAAACTATGAATTCTGTTAAATCAAATAATCAGAGTTTGAAATATCAAAGGTTTACTTTACAACAACGGGTTCTAAAGATATTGGGGTTTAAATATTTGATTTTGTTACAAAGACTCAATTCCTTTGTGTTTGTGGACTAAGTTCCTTTAAAAATAGCAAACCTTTTGCAACCTGAATGATTTAAACGTTTCAATCTTTAACTAGCTGTCTAGGCAATATAATTGCTTATGATAAAAGGAATAGAAATAAGAGTTATATGCAAGTATTAAATCCTTAGTATCAAATCCTTAGTATCAATATTAACCAAGTTTTTCTCAATGTAAAGAAAAGTAAAAAGAAATTAATCTATTTATCAGTCTTCAATACTATAATCAATAATTATTTTAGGTGCAAATGAATTGGGTTAAGAAATATACAAAATAAGAAAGTGTACTGCACATTTACGCACAGTTAAACCCTAAATAAACCATCATTAAATGTCGTATTCTTCACTTTCTGATAATGGAATGTTACATATTTTTAATATTTTAATTTATTTATTTTCGCAAATACTGAGATTTACGTAAAATAGAGTAAACCCCGTTGAAAAATTGTCAAGACATTTGATAAATTCTTTCGATTAATGGTTTATTTCGGGTTTAACTGTAACAGGTATATTATACTAGTTAACAAATTATTCTGAGCATGGAAGTATGTCTCCTGTTAGAATGTATTCTGAGTAATTGGAAGTATGTCTCCTGTAAGGATGTATACTGAGTAAGGAAGAATGTCTCCTGTAAGGATGTATACTGAATAAGGAAGTATGTTTCCTGTAAGAATGTATATGAGTAATTGGAAGTATGGCTCCTGTAAGAATGTAAACTGAGAAAGGAAGTATGACTCCTGTATAAATGTATACTGAGTAAAGAAGTATATTTCTCCTGTAAGGATGTATACTGAGTAAGGAAGTATGTCTCTTGTAAGGATGTATACTGAGTAAGGAAGTATGTCTTCTCTAAGGAAGTATACTGAGTAAGGAAGTAAGTCTCCTGTAAAGATGTATACTGATTAAGGAAGTTTTTCTCGTGTAAGGAAGTATGCTGAGTAAGGAAGTATGGCTCCTGTAAGAATGTATACTGAGTAAGTGAGTTTGTCTCCTGTAAGAATGTAAACTGAGAAAGGAAGTATATAAACTAAGTATTTAATGTCTCCAGTATATTAACTAAGTATTTAATGTCTCCAGTATGTAAACTAAGTAAGGAATGTCTCGAGTATATAAACTAAGTGAGGACGAATGTCTTCAGTATATAAACTAAGTATTTAATGTCTCCAGTATATAAACTAAGTAAGGACGAATGTCTTCAGTATATAAACTAAGTATTTAATGTCTCCAGTATATAAACTAAGTAAGGAATGTCTCCAGTATATAAACTAAGTAAGGAATGTCTCCAGTATATAAACTAAGTAAGGGCGAATATCTCTAGTAACTGAACTAAGTAGGAGTATCCTGTCTCCTGTAACCTCAGATGAGAACTGAGCGCTAGCTGGTACCCAACCTTCCAACCTTTAATACTTCACAGCCTCTCACCATCCCTTTTAACTTCATTTAAGTAGAGTCCTATATAATGTAAGGACTGTTAAGATTGTTTAAAAACCAAATAGATTTAATGAATAAATGTTCATAGTTGTTTCAAGAAATGGACTACAGGTCTTAAATTCGTATTTTCTAATCCAAATACCTTTTCAACCTTTGATATTTCAAACTTTGATTACTTGATCTAACAGAACTCATAGTTTGATAAATCAAAAGCATATTAATTTAGGTTGCAAAGAAATGAGAATTTCAGGTGCGAAATCAGTTTCCTTATCTGCAATTTGCATAGTTTTCAATTTGACGCAATTTTAAACAACTTGTACATAATTGAACATTGCTCCGGGGCCTGACCCTCCATTGCTAATTAAAAACTGTTAAAACTAGAAACACTACGATAATACCGTGTTAATAAGATAACGGATAAAAGGGTAATGTTGTGAAAATGGTTTAGCCATATCTAAATAGACATGGTGACTTAATATTCCAAGAACAGTTCCTTTAATGATACCCCCTGATTGTAGAATAGAGTAATGGTTTAGCCATATCTAAATAGATATGGTGACTTAATATTCCAAGGACAGTTCCTTTAATGATACCCCCTGATTGTAGAGTAGAGTAATGATGCTGAAAGTTACTGATATTTAAATAAATGATTTGAGTTGAAGGGGAACTTGTTAAACTAACTTTAACTTTCAGAAAAACTCTAGTTTACACTTTTTAGTCTAGGTTTAGAATCCGACATCTTTTTATGCAAATTTAATACTAGAGAGTTTGGACAGAGATTAGAACTTTTGTTGTTAAAAATAGCGCTAATCTTTAATACTAGAGAGTTTGACAGAGATTAGAACTTTTGTTGTTAAAAATAGCGCTAATCTGTAATACTAGAGAGTTTGACAGAGATTAGAACTTTTGTTGTTAAAAATACCGCTAATCTTTAATACTAGAGAGTTTGACAGAGATTAGAACTTTTGTTGTTAAAAATAGCGCTAATCTTTAATACTAGAGAGTTTGACAGAGATTAGAACTTTTGTTGTTAAAAATAGCGCTAATCTTTAATACTAGAGAGTTTGACAGAGATTAGAACTTTTGTTGTTAAAAATAGCGCTAATCTTTAATACTAGAGAGTTTGACAGAGATTAGAACTTTTGTTGTTAAAAATAGCGCTAATCTTTAATACTAGAGAGTTTGACAGAGATTAGAACTTTTGTTGTTAAAAATAGCGCTAATCTTTAATACTAGAGAGTTTGACAGAGATTAGAACTTTTGTTGTTAAAAATAGCGCTAATCTTCAGTATTAGAGAGTTTGACAGAGATTAGAACTTTTGTCGTTAAAAATACCGCTAATCTTTAATACTAGAGAGTTTGACAGAGATTAGAACTTTTGTTGTTAAAAATAGCGCTAATCTTTAGTATTAGAGAGTTTGACAGAGATTAGAACTTTTGTTGTTAAAAATAGCGCTAATCTTTAATACTAGAGAGTTTGACAGAGATTAGAACTTTTGTTGTTAAAAATAGCGCTAATCTGTAATACTAGAGAGTTTGACAGAGATTTGAACTTTTGTTGTTAAAAATACCGCTAATCTTTAATACTAGAGAGTTTGACAGAGATTAGAACTTTTGTTGTTAAAAATAGCGCTAATCTTTAATACTAGAGAGTTTGTCAGAGATTAGAACTTTTGTTGTTAAAAATAGCGCTAATCTTCAGTATTAGAGAGTTTGACAGAGATTAGAACTTTTATTGGACCAATAAAAGGATACGGATTTGAGATTTAAACTGGATTGAAAACTCTACAGTTCTTGAGTTTGGGATCAATTGTCAAGAAGTCTTCTTTTTCGAAAGCATTCGAATCCATTTCAAATATTTTTTTTTTCTATTTCATACTTTTTCTGATGGGCTGTTCGTTAGAAGAAAAAATCTTAATTGTAATCGTTTTAAATTAATACTTAAAACGAATTATTTTTCCCCTCACAGCGCGCTTATCCCATTTCTTTGTTATTTTATGAATATTCAAAATTTAAATCTGAAATCGAAAATACGTCATTTAATAAAAGAAAATGTTATATCTCATTTAAGTTGTAAACAGCTTAAAGTTTTCTCTCTAATGACACAAATAGACAAAAGAATGATAAAAATCGACAAAAGAATGACAAAAATCGACAACAGAATGTTATTAACTGACAAAAAAATGGTATTAATAGAAAAAAGAATGAGATCAATAGACGAAAGATATGTATCAATCGAAAAAAGAATGTATCACTATTAATTGACTATCAATGGTGTATCAACATACATTGGATTGGTTTCGATTGACATCGGATTAGTATCTTAATCGACAATGTTTAGTGTCAATCGACATTGGATTGGTATCAATCGACAATGTTTAGTGTCCATAGACATTGGATTAGTAGCAATCGACATTGGATTAGTATCAATCGAAATTGGATTAGTATCAATCCACATTGAATTAGTATCAATCGACATTGGATTAGTATCAATCGACATTGGATTGGTATCAATCGACAATGTTTAGTGTCAATTGACATTGGATTAGTATCAATCGACAATGTTTAGTGTCAATTGACATTGGATTAGTATCAATCGACATTGGATTAGTATCAACCGACATTGGATTAGTATCAATCGACATTGGATTAGTATCAATCGACAATGGATTAGTATCAATCGAAAATCGATCAGTATCAATCGACAATGGATTAGTATCAATCAACAATGGATTAGTATCAATCGACGATGGATTAGTATCAATCGACAATTGATTAGTGTCAATGTACATATGATTAGTATCAATCGACAATGGATTAGTGTCAATGTACATAGGATTAGTATCAATCGATAATGGATTAGTATCAATCGACATTGGATTAGTATCAATCGACAATGGATTAGTAGCAATCGACAATGGATTAGTATCAATCGACAATTGATTAGAATCAATCGACATTGGATTAGTGTCAATCGACAATGTATTAGTATCAATCAACAATGGATTAGTATCAATCGACGATGGATTAGTATCAATCGACAATTGATTAGTATCAATCGACATTGGATTAGTGTCAATCGACAATGGATTAGTATCAATCAACAATGGATTAGTATCAATCGACGATGGATTAGTATCAATCGACAATTGATTAGTATTAATCGACATTTGATTAGTATCAATCGACATTGGATTAGTATCAATCAACAATGGATTAGTATCAATCGACGATGGATTAGTATCAATCGACAATTGATTAGTGTCAATTTACATAGGATTAGTATCAATCGACATTGGATTAGTATCAATCGACTATGGATTAGTAGCAATCGACAATGGATTAGTATCAATCGACAATTGATTAGTATCAATCGACATTGGATTGGTGTCTATGTACAAAGGATTAGTATCAATCGACATTTGGGTAGTGTCAATAGACATCGGAATAGTGTCGATCGAAATACGATAAGTAAAGACACAAGAATAGCAACGCTTTATACCAGAATCGTTACTATCAATAAACCAGAATAGTTTAAATTTATATCAAAAATAGCAACGATCGAATTCGAACAATTTCCAACCCGTCATTTTTACCCCTTTCAATCATCCCAACCCATTGCCTGGATATGAAAATAATATTAGCATGTTTTCTTTGAAAATAGATATTTGTATTCTGTATAGTATGTGCTGGTTCATTATATAAACTATTTGTATTCTGTATAGTATGCGTTGGTTCATTATATAAACTATTTGTATTCTGTATAGTATGTGTTGGTTCATTATATAAACTATTTGTATTCTGTATAGTATGTTTTGGTTCATTATATAAACTATTTGTATTCTGTATAGTATGTGCTGGTTCATTATATAAACTATTTGTATTCTGTATAGTATGTGCTGGTTCATTATATAAACTATTTGTTTTAGTTTCCTGAATTAAATATTTTCAAAGAAAACTAAAAACTTATCAAGATAATACTGGTTGAAATTCCCGGCGTTGCCACTGGAATTGTGTAAACAATATGGGGGGAATAATGTATTTTTTTTAATTTTGCCCATGTTACCCCCAGGTTTCCCATGAGTTTCCTTAAAAAGTTTCAGCCCATTTGGTCCAGTGGTTTGGCCAGGTATATGTATAGCTAATATATATATATATTTATATGTATGTATACATACATACAAATATACAAACAAATATATATACATAATTAAGGGTGTGCAAAAAATGATCGAATTTATTCATTTATTTTACGTTTTTTAATAATTAATAGTACTTTATTCAGGCAATATTGCGAAATATATATATATATTTATTATATTTATTAAAAGAAAACATATTTCTAAAGTTAGGCTAATTGCTCAAGGGTCATATTTTTTCCATCTTAAAATGCTTGATTTGCGTAAATTTCGTTCTTTGTCTCTGCTCCATAAAATCCACAACTCATTTTTGCAGAGAAACTTTAATTAAAATGTACAATTTCTCGGTAGTAAATCGAACATAATGATAACATGTTTTCCAGGGAGTAAGGAATAGAAGGGAGATATAACTGACGCGGTTCGCCCTACCATATGATTATACATGCTTTGCAGACGAGTACTCCATTTGTATAAGAAACATTCAGAATAGGTTATTGTATACGCGATAATTGTACAGCAGACAAATATTTCTTATTCAAATGATGTATCGTATCGTCTGCAAAGCATTTATAATCATATGGTAGGGCGAACCGCGTCAGTTATATCTCCCTGCTATTCCTTACTCCCTGATATTTCCTACGAAAAATGTTTAAATATTAGAGTTGTGAATAGAAGGTCCCTTAAATCAGTTTATATCAGGTAATTCAATCTATTTTATCCATGTTATGCCATGTCATGGCATGATTTTCAAATGCAATGATCTGAAAAACATAATTAAAAAAACAAAAAAATTTAATTTCTAAGATCAATCGTTTAGTCATATGGAGTAGAAGTAATCGATATTGATTTTTTTGGATATCAGCTAACTCACTTTTTTGTCTATGTAGTCATTTTATAATTCAGTTTTTTGACCTATCAGACAATGTTTTTCAACTTTGAAGGCTAACATTTGAATACAGCCCTGTCTAAGTAGCCTGGCCCAGATTTACTAATCATACAGCTGTATATACGTGTATAAATTAAGATAATCAATCAATCTTCCTGTAGGAATTAGGGTTATCATAGATGTTGCGCACACTATTTCTGCTAAATAAACTGTTCACAGTGGGTTTATTTATAGTGACCTACCATCACGTTGTGTTTTTTCTTAAAATTTATGAATTACAGTGGTTTTATTAAAATAATTCACGAAAACAATAATTTTTACTGTTCATTAGGGCTCACGTTAAGACATATTTGACACTATATTTAGTAATTGGAGTTTCTTGGTATATTCCTAGAGAACGATTTTTGGACCATATAATCTTCTAGTAAAACTTGTAAAAAAATATCTTGCCATAAGAGTTCATAAATTTATCAAAAATCACAATGTAGAAACAAAAAAAGTCAGGAAGATAAATGATATTATAATATGCTTGTATTCTTTACTTAAAGACACTTTTTGGTTTTGTTTAAAAAATTTTTTTTTAGATTTTTTGGTGTAAAGATACTGGATATCCAAACAAACATGGGAATTATACGGTGATAAACAGACAAAAGTTTAAATAAAGAAAATTAGTCTTTGCCTTTCCAAAATGTGGCAATTTTCACATATTTCCACTTATTTCAGTTTTCAATTTGTATAAATAATGATATAGGAAACTTTCTATTTTTGGAGATACATAAAAGATAAACTATTTTGAATTCTTAGCTTTTAAAAGTAAAAATAACCTCAGATAGGTCATTGTAAATCATATGAAGATTCCTAATTCAATATTTGTTGGGACACTCGAGTAACTGAGTACATATACTAGAGTTTAGTTAATAAAGGTTTTTAATTATAATTTACAAAATCAAAAATATTCTTTTTATTCTTATTCTGGTTTTTTAGCTTTATGATAGTAGCTAAGGGGGCTGCACAAACTTAGTTTCTAATTTGCAAAAAAGATTGAGATAGCGCCCTACTGTACGCCCACTGTGCATCTTGTACAAAAAGTTTCCGGCATTGAGCATTTTCAAACGACGCGTACCGGCTTATCAGACGCCCGTAAGCGTCAACCCTGCTTCCTGTCTAGTTGTTCCATGGTCCCAAATCGATCAGCCTTATTGCAATAAAAGGTCTAAAGTGCACAGGAAACCGGTCGTCTGGGTCGACTAGGACTGATTGGCAAGTGCAACTGCAAAAAAAACTGAAGCCGGATGTGCACTGGCATCGTAGCGAGTCCTTTTAAGACAATGCAAAAGTTTCTCATTTTACAATAATTTCTGTATCTTATATAAAATACAAAATAAACTTCTAAATATTCACAAAATTACTCACAGAAAAGAGAATATTTGGATACATCTGAAGTAAGTAAATAAAAAACCCAAACTGGGGCCGATTTTTGTGAATTTGAACTGCCACCGCCGCCGGTTCAAATTTAATAACCAATTTAAATTCTTCTTAAATCTTTATCTTTGAATCAGTGGTTCAAATTTGAACCGGCAGAAGGTGGTTCAGCTGAGTATATCAAATTCAATACATTCAGTCCCTGTTTTTGTTTTTCAATTGCTTTGCAAGCTTGGAGAGAAATAATTAAAAGGTATAAACTGCACTGCAAAATTTAACTTTGCTGATTTGTTATTTTTGAGCCAAATTACGGTTTTTAGATCTTTCTGTAATAGATTTTTCCAGAACCAATTAAAATGGTCAACCTTAATTTACTATGTGATATATTTAGTGTATACGTTCTTTATATCAATTAAAATGGTCAACCTTAATTTATTATGTGATATATTTAGTGTATACGTTCTTTATATCAATTAAAATGGTCAACCTTAATTTATTATGTGCTATATTTAGTGTATACGTTCTTTATATCAATTTTTGATGTTGTTGATTATTCATGTATTGTATCATAAATCATTAATAAAGTAGTAATCTTGGTCCTATCATTACACAAGAACCCATTGACAAATTTCTTCCAAAGGAACTGAGTTATTGCCACAAACTCAAATATTTTAATCCCTTTATCTTTGCAACCCGGTGGCTTAGATATTTAATATTTCAAATTATGAATCATGCAAATATTAAATAGTCCAAGCTTGAAAATGGTTTAAACCATCAGGTCGCAGAGATATAGCGTTAAGAAAGTTTGGCTTTTTGGCAAAAACTCAGGACCTTTAGATTAGGAAACTCGATAGAACCACGGAATCTTCTTTACTTAGTTTGAAAAATCCTAATATTCGATTACCAGGCGAAGCTGGGTTTCCAAGCTAGTACATATATAAAGTATTATTTAGTAAGTTCAGAGGAAAGGTAGTTTCTGTGAAAAGCCGGATTGCCAATTGCTATTGAAATCTGTTGATTGCAGATTATAAATATGTTATTTAATATAAATGGATCTTCTAAATGAAACATATGTATGTTAATCTATGCTTATAGTGCATATTGGAGATTATTGAAGATATAGAGATTTACTCATTATATACTTACAGACTTATCTACAAAAATTACTTCTACCTTATATACCATCTGCAGGTTTCCTGCTAAAGCCTATTTCAAAACAAATTCTACCCCATATAATGATTGCTATTTATAAAGGACTGGATAGACGTGGTTCAACTTCAAATCAAATCCTATATTTTCTGCATTAATAATTAACTATTTTTATCTACGTAGTTCAAGTACTTGTCAGCTATTCATCATGGTCCCACTGTCATAAACCTTTCTTTTTCAATTTCAACCTAAGAATTCTAACAGCTAGCCAACGTTTACAATATCAAATATTTTCACCATTAGGTTGCAATCATATAAAGATGGGCAACTTGAATGAGAGTTTAATTCATTCATAATAATTTATTCATTTTTTGCAGCATATTTTTGAATTCGATAGTGCGAAACTGCCGATATTAAAGGGGATGGTGGAGTTGGCACATTTGATGTAGGGGGGGGGGGGCCTTGCCTTCATTTTTGGTTCAAATCTTCCAATTTTTTGG
>NW_019396717.1:217262-220178 GCF_000591075.1 Eurytemora carolleeae
CAAAAATGAAGGCAGGGCCCCCCCCCCCCTACATCAAATGTGCCAACTCCACCATCCCCTTTAAAGAGAACATATTACTAAGTCAAGAAACCCTTTGATCACCTGACAGAAAATTGACTCAATTTCTCAATTTAAACATTCATGAATTAAAATTTTATCTTTTAATCGACATATATAGTATACTAGAAATTCAAGGCGCTTCGCGCCCTTCTTTCTAGGCTTTCAGGGCGCTTCGCGCCAATCTTCTATTTAAATTGTGAACATGTTCTTTTTGTTTACATTTTAAAACAAAGAAGAACAAATTTTTGCGGATTTTTAAAAAATAATTCGCGGATTTTCAAGAATTTAATTTTTTTTTATAAGTTAAAAACCTTTTTTAAAATTTTTTAAAATTTTTATCATTCATAAACCTTCCCTGTGGTCACGTGATGTCCCACAACAAATTTGGACCCGATCGGTTCAGCCGTTTTGACTTTTATTGGATCCGGATACAAACAAACAAACACCCAGACAAGGCAAATTTATATATAGATATATAGTTACATATATAGTATATATAGCTACATAAAAAGTATATATATATATTTGTGTAATGTCGTTCAAAGAATGACTACTGCAAGGATCGTCGTGAGACGTGAAACATTATGTTTAGCGTAATTATTTTTGAAAAAAAAATAAACAAAGATATCCTAGCAAATTTTGTTTAGCTCCTTTGGTCAAGCCGTGTGGCCAGCTAATATATATTATTATTATTATATATATATATATATATATATTATATATATATTTTATTTTTGATCTTTTCTTATATTCTCTAGAAGTAAATATATTAATTTCTTCCTCATTTTAGTTCTCCCTTAAGGGTACAATTACGCTGCAGATAAAGAATGAAGATTAAATTAATCTGCAGATTAACAAAAGATCGAGATCATGCATTGATCTCGAGACTGTTCTAGATATAATGATACACAGTAAACAAGAACTCCCCCCCTCCCCCTCAACCACCTGTCATAAAATGTAAAAAGATGCACACAAGCTTAACATTTTTTTAATTTTCTAATTTACCTTTTATTATTTGTTCTGGCAATATTCACAGTTTGAAATCTCAAATATATAGAGATTATAACATTAGATTCAGGGGAGAGTAATCAATTCTAGAGAATAGAGATGGACATTTGTGAGCCGAACAAAAGGAATATTACTGGAAAGAGGGAAATAAGGCGAATTGGCTAGGGAAACACTCTGTTCTACCGCGGCCATACATAGATGAAAACTTCTTCTTGAAAAAATGTATATTTCAGTAACGAGGTTTCCTACAAAATACAAATTGTTATTGGCGTACATGTATATAAATAATGATTGTTAATAAATATTAAACTAGTTGGGTGTAATTGAATACATGAATATTGTTGTAAACGAACAATTGGTTAAAGAAATATGTATCATTGAGAATTGAACAAAGGCTTAAAGGTCTTGTTGTGAATCGGCAATAAAGGTTTAAAAGGTACTGTTGTGAATCGGCCAATAAATGTTTGAAAAGGGTATTGTTGAGAATTATCTATAAGGAACTTACAATCTAGAAAACTGTGGCACGGCGAAAAGTTGTTTGAACTGAAGTCTAAGGCAATTTAATTCTTCTGAAATAAATATTTATCTGGTTAAAGTAATTTCACTGTTTATTTGTAAAAAATTCACTGAAATTATGTTTAAATTGGTTCTTTTAATGCACTTTAAGTTTTATTAGCTCCATGAGGTCTTTGTTTACATTTACGCGGAAGCCTTGGAGAAGTTTGGTTTGGAAGGTGGACGGAGGATTCAACGGAGGTACAGTTTGTCGGAGACGACCTTACAACAGGGTAAATTTAGGGGTATGGTTCACAACATTGTTTTTGTGAACGAACAAAATATTTCGTGAACGATGGTGTCGTTCAGAAAAAGAAAAAAAGATGGACGAACGACTTCAATCATTCAGAGAAATGCAAAAAACTTTTTTAAAAACGAGTAATTTAAAATCGATAAAAAGAACTTGAAAAAACAATAGTTTTTTCTTAACGAACGAATTTCTCAAAAGATTTTGACAAGAACGATCATGTTTTCTGAACGAACGATTTTGCAGCCAACTTTTGAAAAAAAACAATTATTTTTTACTAATCACACGATCTTTCAGAACGTTAGATTTTACTGAAGGAATGTTTACTAAGAAAACGACAAAACAGATTGAAAACGATAATTATGAGTGAAAACGAAATCGTTTTTCTTAACAATTAAAAAAAGCGAAATGCAGGGTCGTTCAAAAACGATAAGAAATCAAATTGAAAAAAGCCGAAAGTGCCCATCTCTAAATTAAGTTCCATTAATAATAAGGCAGGTAGCTGAACCTATACCTTGAGCTAACACCTGTGCTCTATATGGATTATTAGTAAGGTATAAGGCAGAGGAAATATTTCAAGCTGTTAGTTACATCGCGGTCTCATGAAGTTAGCATCTCTATAATAGGGCAGATCAAAGAAGTTCTTGCATTGAGTTTTAATGGTCTTTAAAAATATCTTGATCCACTCTTTATCTATATCACAGTGATCCAAATGGTGTAAGCAGTCATGATCTATGTTTAAATGTGCAACAAAATACACGTTGACGTTCGTAAAGGAACTGAGTTTTTGCCGCAAACTCAAATTTTCTAATCCCTATATATTTGTAACCTGACAGTGAAAACCTTGGATATTTCAAACTTAGAATATTGATAAATGATCAAACATAAACCATGAGTTTGAAATATTATAAGGCCACGACGATAAGTTGCAAAGATATAGGAATTAAAAAATCTAAGTTTGTAGCAAAATGCAGTTCTTTAGGGATAATAATAATAATAATAATAATGTAACAGTGGGCGAGTTTTGTTGATCTTTTACGATCAGC
>NW_019396718.1:0-37944 GCF_000591075.1 Eurytemora carolleeae
ATATAATAATAATAATAATAATAATGATTATAATAAATTTTATCTGTTCCTGTAATTTTGAAATACTCTGCTGTAACATCGGCTACCGCAGAATAACTAAAAATGTTAAATTGAAATATTACAGCTGATACAGAAAATTATGTCCTGAGCTTAAAACTTTAGAATGGTGGATATCGAGATCAATGCTTGATCCTCTCTTTTTCTTAATCTCGAGACTAACCTAATCTTGTGTTTGTATTTTGAAAAATGTATACATTTCAATTAATCAGAGTGGCATATCAGAAGCCAGGAAATTTAAAATTTAAAATACAGAGACGGGAGAGAAGACCTTTTTTGTTTTAAAAAAACCGCTATTTTGATTTGCCTGTACTTTCGGTGTCACATCAATTGGACTAATGTATTTGTTGTAAAAATAAAAAAGGATATTTAAAAAGAGAGGATTAAGAAGAAAATCGAAAGTGTGTACATTGGATACTCAGATTAAGAACTCGAGATTAAGGATATCCCATTTAAAAGTTTTCAGCTCTGGATACGAATAAACGATCAGTCGGATCTTTCAATGAGAAGCCATCAAAGAAAGCTTAATAATTGGGCATGAAGAGCCATAATAAAGAAATGCCATCTTATAAGGGACTCTCCATGCCATGATGACAATGCCCAATTTACACCAGATACTTTATAAACTTTGTCAGAGCCCGCGATTTAAAAATTTCGGCTCGAGTCGTAATTCCTTAAACCCGACTTTAAGACCGATCGCCTCAACTCTGACGACTGCCTGTGTCACATGATTGACAGCTGCAAGATCTTTGGCTAGACTTAAGGAGCTTGGTAAATAATAAGGGAGAGGGAAGGTTGGAATATTTTTCTTGATTATGTCCCTGTTGAATTTCAATAAAATAAGATTTCAGACGATGAAAATTGAAATATAAAGTTTCTTTGTAATAAAATAAAAAAAGTTTATGGCACACCTCAGCAGTTTTACTTTTAGACAGAGGTTAATATATTTTTTCTTAAAAAATTTCTCTTTAAGATTATAATAATGTGCTATGCTTGCAAAAAAAAATAAGAAAAAAAAGCATTCTTTGTCAAGAACTAGAGTATATATTAAGAATGAGATTTTGATTTAGATATAAAATATGTAATATTTAGAATTTCATCGGCACGGAATATAGAGTTTTACATTTTTATTTTAAGTTAATATTCATCAGAAATACAAAGTTACTAAGTTTTGCTACAAACTCAAATATTCTTAGCAAACCATGTAGTAGGACTTTGATATTTCAAACTATGAATTCTGTTAGATCAAATAATTAACCTAAGTTTAAAATATCAAAAAATTACTCAATTAGGTCGAAAAGTTATAGGGATTAAAATTGTGACAAAAAGGACTCCCAGTACCTGATCCAAAGAGCATTGTTGGATAGGTTAAGCATAGCCAGGCTTCCCAATATAAACCATCTTCGTTTGTACAGTATATACCTTAATATACAATGAAGTACAGTACATACCTTAATATACAATACAGTACAGTATATACCTTAATTTACAATACAGTACAGTAGATACCTTAATATACAATACAGTACAGTATATCCTTAATATGCAATACAGTACAGTACATACATTAATATACAATACAATACAGTATATACCTTAATATACAATACAGTACAGTATATACGTTAATATACAATACAGTACAGTGTATACCTTAATATACAATACAGTACAGTGTATACCTTAATATACAATACAGTACAGTATATACCTTAATATACAATACAGTACAGTATATACCTTAATATACAATACAGTACAGTACATACATTAATATACAATACAGTACAGTGTATACATTAATATACAATATAGTACAGTACATACCTTAATATATAATACAATACAGTACAGTATATACCTTAATATACAATACAGTACAGTACAGTATAAACCTTAATATACAATACAGTACAGTATATACCTTGATATACAATACAGTACAGTATATACCTTAATATACAATACAGTACAGTATATACCTTAATATACAATACAGTACAGTATATACATAATGAATTAGGTTATGGCACGGTACGCCTGTCAGTGTCTGAAGGAGAGCACGAGGAGGATTTTAAAGATCGATTTTGCGCTCTTACAGTATATAAAACAAACGTCTTATAGGTTTCGAATGATTTCTAAAAAAAAATCTCAACAATACTGTACTCTCAGCTCAACAACCATATCTAGCCAGACACTCCCTTTAATCTACAAACCTTTAAAGTGCAAAAACTACCAATATGCAAAAGGGGGGGGGGAGTTGGGGGTGATTAAAAAACAACGCCTGATCTGATTTATTCCATTAGATTAGAAAAAAACTAGAATATCTCTGATCCCAAAGATACATAAATTTATTTTAGAAGTAAAATGTTTTAGCAAAGAAAACTGAACACAATATTTTTAGATTCTCCGACTCTGTATGTAAGTAATGAGCTGAACACGCTGTTTCAACAGTTCGGTCCTTAGATTAGCTAGCTGTCACTTTCTATAACAATTTTACCAAGTAAACATAAAATAAAAACCAAAAACGCTGGAATAGGAAGACGACTTTAAGACTCGAGAAATGACTTTAAATAGTTTGATGAACATGAGACACTGCAATTGTGCAGTGTGCACAGACCTATTAAGCTGATTCAATAAGCTACAATTAAACTAAAACAATAAACAACATCAAATACACTTGAGTATTGCAATAATGTCGTCTTCTTATTCTACAGTTTTCTAGTTCTCACTGTAGACTTTTTTCTTTTACTCTTTTATACTTTTTGGCGAATGCGTTTTAAATAAAAAAGGATAAAAAATAAAAAATAAAACCTTGCAAGTTTTAAAGACTGATGAATTAAAAAAAACTCAATTAAATTTAAATTTGAAAAAAACGAACGCATTTAGCCCTGGTTAGTTCAGGATTGGAGGAATTGGAGAATAAAACTTACTCTGACGAACTACTGTTTGGTTCCATTTTTCAGCTGCGCCCTCGCTAACTAACCAACTATCATCTCATCTTTATCTAAAACATCAATCCTACAGGAAATTATGAACAGTTTCTTTAAACAGTGGTCGGCAGAAAAAAACAGAACAGGAAGACGACATAACAAGTGCTGTAAAGTACTTCTATGTTGTTTTAAATCATATTATTGGTTGTATTATGATAAAATGGGATTAGTTATAAACTATTTAAATAAAATGTCTGACATGAAAGTTGTTGCATTGGATAGGTTTTACAGAAACAATTCCTGAATAATGTTTTTCTGTCTGCCTTTACATGTATATGTCCGATCATACCTCACGAACCCCTTGGCCGATTTGCCTCTAATTGTGATAAAGGAACTTTATAGAACCACAGGAATGTTATTAGCTATGTTTAAAAACGATTAGATCGACTTTTATAAAGAAAACTTAGATTCCAAGCAAGGCCGGGTTCCCAGGCTAACCTTTTGATATAGGGATTCACTGAGTCTTTGCAAGTTTTTTTATCAAATAATTACTTTTTATTCGATTAAAAGTTGCTGACGTAGATTCTGTACTTTGAGCTTAAAAAGATGTCTGAAAACATTTTTAACATAAAATCTATTAAATTATTTAATTTTCTAATTAGTTGATTATAATGTTTTGAAAGCATCACCTTGTGGATTTGACGTGGCTATATATTGAGCCACAAAGTATATCATTTATAAAGTATTTCAGAAAGATAAGACAAGATTACTCTAATTTTGAACTATAAATATAAATAATCAAACAGATTTAAAAAATAAGCCTTTATTCAGAAAATACAGGGTTCCACACACACAAAGTATCAGACTTCAGAGACGACTGTACAGAATTTATACTCTCTATTTTCTTACATTTATGATTTTCTAGTTTTTCTCTTTCGAACTCATTAACAAGACCCGGAGAAGACTATAGTCAAGGTAGAAGACTTAATTTAACCATAGTTGATCAATAGACAGAATTCTTGCCATAAACTCTAATTTTTCATCCCCTATATAACTTTCAATAAAAAATTGTAAAATTGATGTTTTAAACTTTAACTGTTGGATTTACCAGAATAGTCTAAAATATCCAAAGGCCTATGACAAAAAATTAAAAAGATATGAGCGTCAGAAAATTAAAAAGAGTAATCAATTAATAGTGATTGTTTTCTTCGACATAGCTAATGTTTGAATACAATTTATACTTTATCCTAAGGCTTATAAAAGTCTGGGTAAAAAGAGAAAATATTTACTACTGAGCTAGATATCCTTAATTTTTATCAATTATTGTAAGATAAAAATTAAGCTGATAACGTGTGGGGGGGGGGGGAACCTTGTGTACGACAGAGTTTTAAAATCAATGGCTTCAATATGATAAGCATTCGAAGTAAATGCGTTTTTGCCACAAACTCTGATTTTCTCATCTTTGCAACCCAATGTAGTAAACCTTAGATATAGGGTTTAGAAAATTTGCGTTTGTAGAAAAAACTTCATTTCTTTGTTTTGGTCTATTCACCCAATTAAATTATATCTTCTATCAGGCCCAAATTTTGTGTGGGACCTCACGTGACCTCAGTGAAGGTTGCTTAATGATCAAAATTTCAAAAATTTGTTTTTAACAAGTTTTTTCTTTTTGTAAAATTTTGAAAATGCGCGAAAAAATATTATGAATCCGCAAACTTTTGTTTGATTTTGTTTTAGAGAAGATGTTCACAGATAAAGCCACAATTAAAATTGGAAATGGAAGATGGGCGCAAAGCACCCTAAAACCCTAATTAATTTAAATTCTCTTTTTGGCAATTTTTGACAATATATTTTTTAACTAGATGAAGTTCCCGTGGAATAATTAAAGAACACTTAAGAAACAAAATCGAATTTTAAAGAAAAACTGTCGAATTTGTTAAGCCTATGTCACCCACAGGGTATTCACGGGTTTCCTCAAAATAAATTCAGCAAAGAAATAGAGTTGTTGCTACAAACTCAAATTTTATAATCCCTATACCTTGACAACCTGATTGTGTAAACCTTTGATATCTAAAACTCAGATTTATATATATAAATATATATATGAGCTTAAAAATGTACAGTGATAACCAGAAAACAGTTGAATAGAAAGACGACATTATACCAATGCTTAAGCGTTTTGATGCTGTTACAAAGCAAATATTGTTACTAGTAACTTAGCAAAGCACTATTTTAGAGAAATGGGTCTATTTACACTGTACAATTGCTATGTCTAATGCTTATTGAACTAGTTTAAGTCCTAACTTGAGTTTAAAAGTCGTCTTCCTATTTCAAAGTTTTCTGGTTATCACTGTATACGTTAGTTTCTTTTACTGGGTTTTTTGAAAAACTTACGTAGGCAAAAAAGGAGATAAATCTAGACAAAAGGTCTTGCATCCCGTGGGTTGGTGACTAATTTTCATTATCGTATAGTTTGTAGTAATGCTGTATACAGGCAGCCGTAGTACATTTGAATATTCGAGCCGGGTCAACCTTTCCAGTCCCAGTTTGTACTGTATCGGGTAAATAAAGCAGACCCTCAATAGGACTAAACGGGGCAGGTTGAATTTACTTTTACTAAAGGGTCAGGGGTGCGTGATATGGAATTGTTTTGTGATATAAAATATAAAATGTCATCTGTACAGAAATGTAGCAAAGGAATTGAATCTTTGTCTCTAACTCCGATTTCCTATATTTTCATGTTCGCAATCTAATGTTGTAGACCTTGATACTATAATTTTTGTTGGATCAAATAATCTAATTGTTTGACATATCAATGGTTAAACCATTAGGTTGCAAAGAAATTGGGATTACAAAATTTGAGTTTGTGACAAAAACTCAACTCCATTATCCCTATTATAAAAGGATAATTCTTTCAAATTAAACTATTTGTTGGTTCAAATTGGAATTCCAAGAGATTAGAGAATTTTCCTGAAAGATTTAAGAAAAACTTTAATTTTACGCATTAACAAAAATATAAACTCTGTTAAGTTTTTCGTTTTAGGAAATTTTACATTTAACAATAATTTTTTTAAACAAAAAATCTGTTGGTACATTTATGGTTTGAATTTACTTAATTATTAAATGGAAACAAGAAAATTATGTAAAAGTATGCTGAACTTCAGGTTATTATGCATGCATACAACCTTTAAATAATAATCAATACATTAGGATGCGTTTGTTGGAAGCAAAACTTGACAATTTTCTTTCTAAAAGATGTTTAAAAACCTGTGGTGTGTAAAAACAAATGTTCGGCCCAATCAAAATCGCAAATAAATTACTAAATTTGTTGCGTGCTCGAATCAATCGATCAAAAAATATTGTTGTTTTAAGTATTTAATTACATACAAGGGACGAAAGTTTCAAACCGTACTCACGTTCCAAACCTGACACTCAGTGAAAGGTCTAGGCCTACTCACGTTTTGGGACTTTCTTCCCCTAAAGTAAGCAGTGGAAAATTATGCAAATACCTTTTTTAAAATTCCTTCTCAGGAATTTTTGTTTTCAAAATCTTCATTTTACAAAAAAAAGTTTTCCTGCAGGTTTTTACATTTGAATACAAATTTTTGTGAACTAGAGTTGTAATTATAAAAAGTTTAATTTTTATAAACTAATTTTTCAACATTTTTCTTTTATCTTCAAAGAGAGCTCAAAACTTGAGTTTTTACAATACAGCCAGATTGCACTTATCTCTAAGTAAGTCTTGCATTTGCCATTTTACTTTCTAAGATGAAAACGATACAAATTACAAAGATACACAACTCATCGGAATTATTTTTGAAAGTATTACTTCATTTTCATTCAAAAATTTTATTGTTTTCTATGCTTTCAGAAGACATTTACATATTTGTTAATTTTTGCTTTATTACACGGCATGGTGCGCGGTATTACACGGCATGGTGCGCGGTATTACAAAATAGAAAATTGCAACTAACAGTCGGGTTTGCTTCATTAACATTTTATGATATGTTATTAGTACAGATTTCGAAAAATGTATAGGCGCAGAATGTATTCTGGAAACTTGGGGCTTAGGTCTCCCAACCATCGTTCATCCAAGATTTCTCTTAGATTGTTCCACGAATCTACCAATCCAGCATCGATGACACAAAACCATAGTAATTCAATATAAACTCAATTTTCCAGGATTATCTAGATTTCACAACTTTTGAATACCAGACATTAATACCTAAAATGGCCATCCTAGTTTTTCTTTTTACAAGCTAACGTCTGGCGTTGCCCTTAGAATAAAAAACAATTTTAATAAAAATTTCGATTTTTGATTTAGCCTATAATGGTTTCCCTAATAAAATGCCAACCCATTCGGTCCAGCAGTTTCAAGTTAGCTGGCTATAGGGAACATATATTATACGAATGTCTTATTTTATTATATAGATATAGATTATAGTTAAGATAGAACAGAGTCATCTTTTGCATGTATATATTCTTATATAATTAAAGTAAACAATTGTTGAAAATAGATTTTCGAAATAAATATTCTGAAGATTCTAAACAATTAACAGATTTTCGTGGAGCCTTTTCAATTCAATTCAATGCAAAGAAATATTTTGCAATTTTTCTCACTAATTATAAAACTTTTTTACCCTGCAAATTTTCTATATTCTCTCTATATTCTATTTTCATAGATTTAACAATTCTGCGCAAAGTAAGATGAATTTTTCGATCCGCCCCCCACCCCCCTGTTTATGTTCTCAAAATTAATGATGTCAGGGGTCTGTCCTATAAGAGAACGACATTTGGATCCTCCTCCTCGCCCCCCCCCCCCTCTCCTCCTATAAATTTTGTACATGACCACTTATTTCGTAGCAAAATTATTATTATTTTTTAAATTTATTTTAGGGTAAGGTTATAACCTATAGGTTAAGACAATTTCTGGGCCCAGCGCAGCGGCTACAACAGGATAGGGATCCGAGCGCCGCGGCTAGGACAGGATAGGGGGCCGGGCGTTGTGGCCACATGACCAATTACATCCATGTGTGTTACATCTGAGATCCATGTACAAAATTGACAGAGGGGGGGGGGGTCCAAATACCATACTCTAGGAAATTATATGTATTCATCATTTATATTTGTCTAAAGCAAAATCACATTAAACAATATAAAAGTTTACAAATATCATACTCTAGGAAATTACCGATATTATAGCTTTTAATTGTCATGTCAGTGCCTGCAGTAGCCATTGATGTTTTCAAAAGGAAACTTATAAACATGTCAACTTTAATATTTTTGAAAATAAATGTTTCTCGTTCTTATTCTCAAAAAGTCTTTAAAGTAACCGTGACCGAGGTAAAAATCGCTTTCTATATTGTAAATAACTTCTCAAGACCCAATTTGTCTGTTTGTTTTGTTTTTATCAAAAAATGAAAGCAGGTAGAAACCGCAAATAGTCGTCTTACATTTTATTAAAATAATTTTGTTTTAACACAATGGGGAAACACCCAAAACAATTCAAATATTGTGATATTTTTTAGTTTGCCACATCAATCGATTAAAAAAGTTATAAGCAACCTTTTTTGTTCAAGCGTAAGTTTTAAATTAGGAATCGATTCAATCGATAAATATTGTTGGAACACGTATATTATTTCTGAATCAGTTACGTGGCATTATGATAAATTTCCGCGCATAATTCATTCCCTCAATTTGCCGAAACACTCGGAAACACCGCACGCCGTCCTCGTACTTCCACAATCTTGAGTGAACAACTGAAAGTAAACAAAATAAATTTATTTTCTTCAGATATTTACTCGCATCAAAAATGGCTGAGACCGAGGAATATAACGGAGACAATTTGATCTACGAAGCCGAAGTCTCGGACGCTGGGGTTGATGCCGACGGAGACGATATGGAGGTATACATGTAGGCTTTGAACAATTTCCAATTTCACGCTTTTTGGACCCCCATCCCTCCAATTTATCATTATTTTGGCTCAACAACGCCTTGTTTGGGGGATAAATATGATATATTTTCTCTCTGAAGATCCTATGCCATTTGCACTAAAATGGGGCCTGTCCTAGAGAACGTTTTATGAACCCNTCAGGACAGACCGCCTATTTTAATCACACTGCTATGATTGGCCATGTGGCCGCAGAGCCCGGCCCTCTAGCCTAACCTAGCCGCGGCTCTTGGCCCCTAGCATGTCCTAGCCGCAGCGCTTGGCCCTAGCCTGTTCATATGCTTTAAAATTAGTGTAGTTGAACTCATTTTTAGTTAATGGGTAAAAGAGTAAAATTTGTAATTTTAGCTCAATCGAACATTTTTTGCTTATTCCTTACTAAAATATGTTCAATGGAGCTAATTAATTAAATGAGCCGAATTCCACTAGAATTTTAAAAAATAGTGCTCCACGTTGCTTGTTAAACCTTCCACGCGGATTTTAGTTTGATTAAATAATCTCAAGTGTTCATTCGCACTATAGTGCTAATGACCGTTAGTCAGACCAATCATTAAAATTTCAATCGATATTTTACTTTCGTTTCACAGGAAGCAAAGTAAACCCTTATTTTTCCCGCAATGGCAAGGTTATGTTTTCACCCTTAAAAGATTGTTATTGTGAAAATTCATGACTCAAAAAAATATGAAATTTCAGGGGACCTGGTCATTATTAATTACCCAAAACGCACCTTCTTAAAACTAATATTCCAAAAATCCCCGCCGGAATAAACAAGGGGGGGGGGACAATAATATGAGCCTCAGAACTAATGTACACCCCTGGACCCCATCCTTATTATAAGATTGACAACTTAAGTTTGCCTGATGCAAACAACCCGACTATTTTACCCTTAAAAGTAATTAATAAATAATAATTATTATTACAGCAAGATTCTGAGCTGGAAGCTATCAAGGCACGAGTGCGGGCGATGGAAGAAGAATCCGAGAAGTTGAAGCAGTTACAGAATGAGGCATAGAATGTTATATATCTATTACTATGAGGGGATTTTTATACGTTTTCTAAGTGGGGGTGGGGAAATAAAGGGGCTATAATCGAAAGTTCCAAGGGTCCACTCCATGGCAATGCCGGATTCACAACGGCACTCTTTAGAGCTTTGTCTGATAAAATAGGAATTAGTAAATATTAACAATGATAATAATTATTTTCAATTTTTTTTCAGAAGATACTTGCGCATTTCTACTGCACAAATTCTTATAAATCAATGATTGTAAGTTTCAAAACTCTATAAAATTGACTTGTAATTCTTATATTTATATATAGATATATATATTATCAGAAATAAACACTTATTAAAACTAGAAAACGACAATATCTTACATATGATTGATCAGATAAAGGTTTTAATGGTATCGTTATAAATCGGGCACTGCCATATTTACATAGAGGGTTACTTGAAAATACGCTTACAGTCCCTTTAATATTATAATTGAATTGTGTTAGGTTGATAAACAGCTCTCCATCCCTACCTCCCCAACCGCAGCAGCAAACCTTAGTGTAGAGGAGAAGATGGAAGTAGATGCTCGTAGTGTTTATATAGGTAGGAATATATCCAACCATTATACAACCACAACACATAGTTCCGGAAACAAAGTTTCACAGGGGTGTAAAATTAGAGAAATGATTTTGCTGAATTGGGGTGGAAAAATTGGATTACAAAAACCAAATTTTTTCATACAAATCGATATTTTTCCACACAAAAAAGTCTGGCCGGGAAATTAATTTTTTAAAGAGGGAGGGGGGGGGGGGTTGCATGAAAATGTACAGTGTACACTCTTTTTTCCTTCTCTGGCAAGTTGACATTGACTATGCTGCTACTTCTCTAGAAATCATAGATATAATATTTAAGAAGTTTTGATTATGCTGCTACTGCTGAAGAACTCATTATATAAAATAAAATATTTAGGAAATGTTGACTATGCTGCTACTGCAGAAGAACTAGAACAACACTTTCATGGTTGTGGATCTATCAACAGGTTAGGAATTAGGAATTAGGAATAGTTAATTTTTTCAATATCAGGTATAAAATGCAGAGAATTGGAGGCAGAACCTAGAATTGGTTTGATCCGGAACAATTAAGCTTTCCGGATATAAATATATCCGGATCGAAGAGGAAACATATCAACAAAAACTGTTTTATCAAACTTTGCTCTCAAAGTTTTAGCTTAAAAATTAGCGAAAAATAAAAAAAATATTTAAATTCTTTTATGCTTAAATCAGTAAATAATGAAGAAATTTATATATAATTGTCCAGATATAATCTACATATTTGAACAATGTCGGATCCATAAGACTGACATGCTGTTACTTTGTTACAGTGCTTAGGACCCGGATCCGCAAAATATGCGGATCCCCGGATCCCAGGGTCAAAATATAAACAAATTATTGCAAAAAAAATCTTGAAAAAAAGATAAAAATTAATAAATATTTCCATGTTTTAAAGAAGGTTTATCAAGTTTTAGCATAAAAATAAGCAAAGAAAAAAAAGAAAAAAACTTTTTAAATTCTTTTCAGTTAAGAGATCATTAAATTTTGAAATGTGTTCATGACCTGGATTAAGATTTGGATCTGGATCCATTTTTCCAGTGAAAATCTGATCCGGATCTGCAGTAGAATCAAGATTTTGATCCGGATCCATTTTTTTCAGTAAAGATCTGATCCTGATCTGCATCAAAATTAAATGGATCCTAAGTAATGGCTACATTTACTAAAAATTTAATTTTATTCTAGAGTGACCATCCTTACCAACAAGTTTGACGGGCACCCTAAAGGGTTTGCGTATGTGGAGTTTACAGACAAGGATTCAGTATCAACTGCCATGGCGCTGGATGAGAGTTTGTTCAGAGGAAGACAGATCAAGGTATCAATTACAGACTACACAGACTGCTTATTTCCTTTCATAGGGTGGGCTACGTAGGATTAAGTTGACCCGGCACGACATGCTACGTTTTTACGATATGTTTTTATAGTGCCATCTCACGGCCACTTGTTGCACATAATACCCATTCAGGGGTTAAGTTTTACAATTTTTAAAGAAATACTCCAATTTTAAACTTGAACATATACAATGCATTTAAGATCGGAACTCAAAATAAGAGTCCGCTGTTTTCACGGATTGTATAGTACAACTAGTACGGGGGTACACTTGGACATTTTTACACAAACTTTTCATTCCGAGGTTAAAATTCAATAAATAGAGGCAATAATTTCTTGTTAATTTCTTTACCCACAATCTATTTTGAATATCTTATAATTCTTTGAAGAATTTAGAAACAGCATAATTGTAATTTTTCATTTAAAAAACATTTGTTTGAAGGTGATGCCTAAGAGGACAAACAAGCACGGCCTCTCTACCACAAACCGGCCTCCTCGAGGTCGAGGTGGCCGTGGTAGAGCCCCGCGGTCAAGAGGATTCGGCGGCGGATACATGCGCAGACCTCGGGGAGGTTACAGAGGACGTAGTTCATTTTATAGTCCTTATTAGTTTCTACAGGGTGAGTAGAAAATATTGAAAATTGTCAAATTTAAGAATCGAATTGGATTCATTAAGATGCCCAGGAATGGTCCAATCGATTTATTCTTAAGCTTTTTAAATAAAAATATATAGACTGTTTAAAAATTTATTTAGTATTTTGTTCATCAAGTACCTGTGTAACATTTTTATCATTATAATTTTGAAGAATGACAATTTTTATGCAATTTAAAGGAAAAGAGCTTTAGGCCACTGCCAAAAAAAAACAGAATCTGGCAGAAGAAAAAACATCAAAAAATTACTGCCAAAAAAATCAAATCTGGCAGAAGAAAAAAAACCATCATAAAAAAGACTGTCAAAAAAACCGAATCTGGCAGAAGAAAAAACATCAATAAAAACTGTCAAAAAAAAGTTCTGGCAGAAGAAAAAATCCAGCCAAAAAAAAAATGGCTTCATTTAAAAAAAAAAATAAACTCGGCTAAAACAGCTCAATCTAGCCACAAAGAACATTTATGCTAAATATTCTTCTGTATTGTGCATTTTGATATGACTTATGTCAACATGTGTTTTTTCTTTTGTACTATCAATAGCCCAACATTTTTTTATTGTTCTTTCAGATTGGACAAAGCAAGCTAAAATGATTTAATCGTTCGGATTCGGCAATACACCGAATGTTATGAGAACAAGGTTAAAGTGATAAAGTGAGACCTAGCTTAATCGAATAATAATGATTTTGTTGCCAAGAGTTTCCCTTTTGCTTTTCTTCTCATCAGCTTGTTCTGCATATTTTAATTTAGGAAATACATAAACACATTTTATACCTGTGTGGGAAAGTTGTCAGGGGTGAGGGCTGGGATTCTTAATTTGCGGATTAGCCCAGGGGTGTATTTTTTATAAAGAATAGATTACAGAGCTCAAAACTTTAGAATTGGATACCCTTATTCTGATCTCTTAATCTGAATATTCACTGTGGAAACTTATTTTTTTATGAATCCTTTCTTTTGGTACACTCTGATTGGTTGAATTCTAAGTACTTAAAGTGTAGAAGGATTAATATAATCTGGAGGTTAACAAAAAGAAGAGATCAAACATTGATCTCGATTTCCACAATTCTAAAGTTTTCAGCTCAGATTGATTTTTTAGGATCTGGGCCCTGGGAGACAAATTAAAATAAATAGCTTTCCAACGGGGGGAGAGGGGGGTGATGTATCGAGAAAATATACACCCCTAGATTAGTTGCTAAAAAGATTGAAAATATACACCCCTGGATTAGTTGCAATAAAATGTTAAAAAAAAATCAAGTTCCTTTTCTCATTTGCAGTTTTGAAACCGTTACCTTAATCGTAATTAAACATCTTAACCTTTTGTTTGTGTATAGAAGAAATAGATAAGATAGAATATTCTGTTTCTATCCTCGACACTCCCCTCTCCTTCCAGGATGCAGAGAACCCCCAAGAGAACATCCTCACCATGGTGAACAAGTTTGGACAGAAGTATCAATGTCTTCTGCCTGTCCAGGTTAGTTCTTTAATCTTGTTTTTAGGCTTAGAGCCCTGAACAACGGCGGACGCGACGTCTACCTATGGGTGGGTAATAAAACTGGGGAGTCCTATGTTGTCATTTATGTTTTTAACCTTAAAAGGTTGCAAGACCAGCTGAAGTAATGGTATATCTTTGTAAAGTTAGCAAAGCTTAAAACCAAAGTCGACTGAACCCAACGGTCGTCATGAAATATTCAGTTGACCGGGTGATAGCAGCCCTCCTGGTGAATTTACCCCCTCTACATGGCACGAGAAGGAGGGAAGGGGATAGAAACTGTATTATGTAAAGTTATACAATTTAGGAGAAGGAGAAGGAAAGAGAGATAGGGAGTGGTATAAAACTGTCAAAGAAGTAATATGATACAATTTAGGAGAAGGAGGAGAGGTAAGGAGAGAAAGAGGAGGGGGTTAAAGTGTTAAATATGTAAAATGATACACATTAGAAGAAGTAGGAGAAGGAGGGAGAGAGAGGGGAAGGGGTAGAAACTGTTCAAGATGTAAAATGAGAAACTGTTAAATATGTGAAATGATACACATTAGAAGAAGTAGGAGAAGGAAGGAGAGAGAGGGGAAGGGGTAGAAACTGTTCAAGATATAAAATGAGAAACTGTTCAAGGTGGAAAATAAGAAACTGTTCAAGATGTAAAATGATTCACTATAGGAGAAGTAGGAGAAGGAAGGAGAGAGAGGGGAGATGGTAAAAATGTTAAATACACTTTAAGAGAAGGAGGAGATGGAAGGAGAGAAAGGGGGGGGGGTAGAAACTGTTCAAGATGTAAAATGAGAAACTGTTCAAGATGTAAAATGAGAAACTGTTCAAGATGTAAAATGAGAAACTGTTCAAGATGTAAAATGAGAAACTGTTCAAGGTGGAAAATGAGAAACTGTTCAAGATGGAAAATGATACACTTTAGGAGAAGTTGTAGAAGGAAGGAGAGAAAGAGGAGGGGGTGAAAATGTTAAATACACTTTAAGAGAAGGAGGAGAAGGAAGGAGAGAAAGGGGAGGGGGTAAAAATGTTAAATACACTTTAAGAGAAAGAGGAGATGGAAGGAGAGAGAGAGGGGGGGAGTATAAAACTGTCAAAGATGTAAAATGATACAATTTAGGAGAAGGAGGAGAAGGAAGGAGAGAGAGGGGAAGGGGTAGAAACTGTTCAAGATGTAAAATCATTGTTGGCCCCTCTCCACACATCTCCCTGTCTTATCAGAACAAAAGACTGGTGGACATATGAGGTACGGTTTAAAGATCCATTAGACCAAAGTTATAATGCAAGGAAAGTTAATTGCAGTTGTGTATACTCTGCTTACATATTAAAACCAGTTCTCTCTGAGCGGAATTTGTAAACAAGACTAGATGCATCATTGTTCGTTTTGTATCCGAGAAGGTTAAAAGTATTAAATTTTGATAATTTTGATAATTTACATAATAGTTTCCTATGACCAGAATATTTCATCGATTTTTTTTTGTGAAAGATGGATCCCATGTCAGGCTGTGATATCCGTCTTGTGTGTACATTACCGCCCAGAGACAGTACACTACAGTACAAAAGATGCGTACACCTCTGAAATAACTTTCTTTGCATTATAACCTTGCATTAGACGAAGAATATTTATTTTATTTCAAAGTTTTCTTGAACTTTTTAACGCTTGAACGTTGTAGTGCGGTCATAGTAAGACATTTTATGGATGAACATTTCTTGGCTGTTAAATTTCATGGCACTACGAGAAATATATTAAGTATGTGAAAAAAACTCTTTCTTTATTTCGATCATTTATTGAATATGGAATTTCAGCCTGGGGATGTCAGAAATGAAACAAATTCACATTTTACAGAAACGAGCAATACAATTAATTGATAACTCAAAAGCCACGTCTCATAGTGATCCTCTTTTCCTTAAGTATAAGATTCTAAAGATTAATGATCTGGTAGACTTTAACCAAGCTATATTTATGTATAAATATACACATAAACTTCTTCCTGAATCTTTTGAAAAAAAATATTTTTAAAATGCTTGGAACCTTTGAAAGATCTCTTAACTATCAACTTGACATTCTCAAAATGTGCTCATTACAGTATTTACAATCAAGCTCTCTTCTTAAGATGTGGAATAACCTGCCTCTTGACTTAAAAAGAAGCAACTCTCGATGTATATTTATAAATAGACTACTAAATTCTTTTTTTGAAAATTATAGGACAATGTGTTATAAACCGAATTGCTATTCATGTGAAACTAATTAGATATGTTTTAATATGCTTTGATATTTGTTGTGTACATGTCAGAAAATTACTTTAAACTCTAGTTATTCGAATTAGTGTATAAACTATTTTGCATATGATAAATTTGCACCCTGATCTCTAATAGTTGAAATATAATTGAAATATTTTGTTATTATTACTAAAATTAGGTGGAAAAAATAATCAAAACAGCCAAGAGCTATTTTCCACCTAATTGCTTTATACTTGTACTGTTAATATAATCATCAATTTTGTGATTGTAAACTCTATCTGTATACAGATACATTTATTTTAGCAATACACTTTATCTTACCTTTTATCTTATCTTGTTTAAATATAAAGATATTTTTAACATCCTTGATCTATATATCCTATATATTAGAAAGTGTTCACATTATTAGGAAATGGAAATTAGTTTGATAGCTTATTAGATTCGTAAAGTTCTATAAACCCATCCAACATTCTGTGGAAAGTTTTTCTATCAAATGTTTTAAAACAAATTTCGCTCCTCTATTTCTCAAATTGGAGGTTGATTTGTAGCAAACTCTAAAATTATCTGCACTTAACAAGCGTAGAAGAAAACAAAGCTAGATATATTTTATCAGATATAGTTTTCGTTTTACCGCTTAAGAACGGGGAAGAAAACTGGTAAGATTTCCCCTTACCCGAAACTTGGTTCAGTTTCCCCAAAAAGCATTTATTTTCACTTCAGTTTTCACCTGGAAGCAATCGAAAATTTGATAAATATTGAGTTTCCAGGTATTTCATGGCAAAGCACTGGCTCATTTATAACATTTATAACATTTATAACATTCATAACATTTATAACTTAATTTTTACAAAATTGTTTTGTTTATTATTGCAAACTCTGTCCTTTTTACAGAACTGAATCCTGTATAGTGTATACTTATTCTTTAAGTAATAGTTTTTATGCCTTATACCCCAGATACGTTGGATCATGATCGAATGTTCTTGCTCAGGTGTGTTTTGGGCGACGTATCCGTCAATATCACATGGAAAATGATCGTCCTGTTGGAGTTATAATGGATCTTGGTACCTTCGACTCAACCAGGGATATTCTAACAGTCATCCAACCTTAAATTCATCCTAAAGAGTCCCCAGCTAGGGAACTCTAGTTTTCCTAATTCAGCAAATAAACCCCTTAAAAAATACCTCTCCGCGCAAACATAGATAATAAATAATTCTGGGTAAAAAATAATAATATTACACAATTCTCATCTTGTTAAATTTGGCTGGAATTTAAATTATCTAGAAATTTTAAATTTTATTACAAAACTTGGATGAGGAGAAAATGTGAAAGGGATTTAAATTTTCAAACTTTTTATCGTTTTTTTTTGCTATTCAGTAATAAATAGAACTTGAAAACTTAAGAAAAAAAAATAACAAGTGTCAATGAATTTTCCTTGTTGAAAGTAGAATATGCATGTGTAGGGAAGGGGTTGATGAGAAACTTACATATCATCCTGAGTGGTATACTAATGGTTCAAGGTCAGTTTTACACTTCAAAGGAATTGAGTCGTTGTCACAAACTCTGATTTTCTAATCCAAATACAGAGTGTCCCACATCAGATTAGATCGTTTATAGCTCTAAATAGAGATTTAAAGGACTATGCAGAAAAAGAAAGATACCAACCATTTAAAACATGTAAAAGGCTACTTTTAAAATTCTTGCAGAAAGTTCCAGATTTTTGAGTATTATGTTGGTTATTTTGGCGTTAAAGCTTGGAGATAATGAAATATGATATGGGACACTCTGCATCTTTGCAATTTTATGTCGGTATACCTCGGATATTTCAAACTATGAATTCTGTTAGTTCAAATAATCTGAGTTTGAAATGTCAATGGTTTACACCATCAGGTTGGAAAGATATAGGGATTCGAGTTTGTGGCAAAGACTGAATTCCTTTCTATTTATTTTAATAGACTCAATCATGAGGTGTAGAAAAGTATTTTGAAATAATCTCTTAAAAAGGGAGTGATTAAAATAGGTGTATTTGATTGGACACTAGCTGACGACAAAGGAAGAGGACAGTGGGGGGGGGGGGTAGGTGGCGTTACTTAAGGGGCTGGATGAACTGACCGCTAAGAATGAGATTGAAGGGGGAGGGGGCTTGTTTCACTAAATGTGCAATGACCGCTAAGATTAGAAGGTTTTGCTGACCTTTAGCTCTAGCAGTAGTGATTTGGCCGCTGACCAGCGTTGCCAACCGCGGAAATTTTTCCCTACTTTTTGGGAATGGGGAATTAAATGCAAATTGGGGCATTTCGGTGGAATTTAAAACTTTTTGAAATATTTTGTAAATTGTGCTTAAAACAATACATATTGTTCAAAATTCATAACAAGTTATCCCATTACTTATTGTTTGCCAATATGTAATTGTGATCTAAACCAATCTAATTCAGATAAATAATTGTCAATTGTCAGTTTTTCTCCAAAAATGGCTTTTGAAATATCAAAAATACTCGATTAAAAACGTTTTTTTACTGTGTATTTAGTACAAAAAATTATGGGTAATTTTCAAGACTGAAATTGGGAATTATCTTCCCTGGGAGTTGGCAATGCTGCCGCTAACGAAAAAAGCATTTAAGATTCAAAGATATGCTCTTGCTCTGAGGCTTGCTTATGGGAAGAATAACTCTTAAACACATCGACTTACAGTGGAATCTTTTGAATGGAAGGATTTAAGATTAACTTCGGGTATACATACACCAAAAGAGAATACAGAAATCATGGTGGCTGCAACCAACGACTTAATTTAAACAACAGGGAATCCCACTTAACGCATTTGGAACAGATAAAAATTTAAACCTTGTTACCTCAGGTGTGATTTGACTGGGTTAAAGAGAGAGACTGAGGTCAGGTTCGTCTGTAACGAGGGTGCAGTGCAGGTAAATATTCAATTCTACTCTTTTTATCCAATTGAAATCATTGCAAGCATGAACTTAATCTTTACTGTGATATTTTTTTCCTGAAATTAAAATAAAAAGACGATATTTATTTTTATTAATCATCTAACTTGTTGTATTTCTAGGAATATATTGGAGATATATTTGAACCTAAGTCCTGTGAATATACTATTGTAATCCATACTGCTAAAATATGCTCAGTGCCGCATCTTAGGTAATTCAAGAAGGACACATTAAGAATATTTTGCGCAATTTATATCTGAAGTAATTTGTCCACGAAAGGGAAAAGAAAATTCGAAATTAAATGTGTTGTGAAGGATTAAAAAAATTGCATTTTGTATTGATTTTTCGAAAAACTAGTGGGAAAAGATGATTTAAATTCATTAAACCAGATTCATAATTCAACGAACTTTTTAGACCGGCTTCGGACCCAGTTCCCCTTGATATCAGCTGTAAACCAGTACTACCAGAGGAAACTGTACTCAAGTACAAGCGGTACACAGAACTAAAGGTACTGAACCTAATATAAGAAATGACTTCACTGTACTTTGTACTATTAGTACTTAGAGCTTAAGGTACTGTACTTTGTAACAATCATTAAGGTATTGTACTTTGTTACAATCAGTATTAAGATCTGAAAGGTTCTGCAATTAAGTACAATCAGTACACACTACACAGAGATAAAAGTACCATACTTATTTAAGTCAAAACTAGAGTTAAATTAATCAAGTACAATTAGGTGAAAGAGATATAAATACTGTACTCAAGTGTAATCAGGTCGCAGAGATAAAAGTACTGAACTCAAATACAATTTTACACCATGGGTGTATACTTTTTCTAGAATTCCCCCCCCCATATTCAAAAATTTTGGGGATGGTGGGGGGAAAAGAAAAAGTTTTACCAATTATTTTCCTCTTGAAAATCTTTTTTTTCAATTCAACAAATAAATTGCCGCTGCGCCCAACAAAACTAAACTTCTTGAGGAAAAAAAATTCAAAAGAGGGGGGAGGTGATTTCTCAGGAAAATATACATCCCTATTTTACACAGGTCCAAGAAATAGAGTAAAAGTAAACAAAATACGTAATATTCTCGAATATTCTCGAATAACTTAAAATTTAAGTCAGAATTGTTTTTAAATGTAACATTGAATTATACGCGATGGGGAGTTTTCATGAAATTAAATGTTGAAAGGAGTTTAAATGAAAATCGACTTTTTTATCCAATGTTCATTTTGATTTATGAACAATATTTTTAGGCAAAAAAAGACGAATTAACCTTGCAGAAGATGAAAGAGAGACAGGCTCAGGCACGAGACAAAAAAATAGTTTTCCACATTCCNTCACACAACGGCAGTCCTTATAAATCACACAATAACAGTCCCTTAAAATCACACAATGATAGTCTTTAAATCACACAACGGCAGTCCTTATAAATCACACAATAACAGTCCCTTAAAATCACACAATGATAGTCTTTAAATCACACAACGGCAGTCCTTATAAATCACACAATAACAGTCCCTTAAAATCACACAATGATAGTCTTTAAATCACACAACGGCAGTCCTTATAAATCACACAATAACAGTCCCTTAAAATCACACAATGATAGTCTTTAAATCGCACAACAACAGTTCCTTTATATCACACAACGACAGTTCCTTTAAATCACACAACGAAGGTCCCTTTAAATCACACAACGAAAGTCCTTTAAATCACAAAACGACAGTGACATAAAATTAGATTCTGTCTTTGATCTAGTTACTGCGAATGTTCCAGCATGCTCCTGACCCCGTATTAGGTGGAGGGGTAGGAGGGCTGGAGAGTATATTTACTGAACTAGGATCCTGGGTGGATTCAGCACTAGCAGCACATAATCATCCTACAATGAAAATCATTGATCTCAAGGAATAATGAGATTTTTGTTTAATGATGAAATGTATGACCCTGTAAATTTAACTTCAAACTTTGGTAGTAATTTCCCTCGTCAACGTTCTTTAGTTGCTGCATTTATCTCAATTTTTGTAGTATTTACTTTGATTTTTTAATATGAGACAAAATTGATAGCTTTTCTTATTTACTACTTCTAAACATTGTACAAGAAAAGAAGGAAATCAGAGAAACTTGGCAGTCTGTTGGTGTAACCTTAGAATTGTCAAACTTTTACCGTCGCTTGCAGTGCTTAGGATCCGGATCCGTTGGATCCTCAGGATCTTGGCTTCCTGGATCCGGATCTGTAAAAATATGCGGATCCACGGATACGGATCCAAGGGGCAAAATATCAACCAAAAATTTGAAAAATAATTTTCTTGGTTTCTGAATGGTTCATTAAGTTTTAGCTTAAAAATAAGCGAAAAAATAACACAAAATTTGTAAATTCTGATTTGTTAAAAAAAAATAACCTGAATCCGGATCCATTTTTTTCTAGTGAGGATCCCGGATCCGGATCCGCATCAGAATTAAATGGATCTTAAGCACTGGTCGCTTGAAATATCAAAGTTTCAGAACATTGCAAAGAAATAAATATTAGACGATTAGTGTGGGTAGGGATCAGTTATTTATTCTCTGCAAATCAAATCTCCTATCATTAAAGGAAAAATTAGCAAGCACCCTAAACCCTGCAATGAAAGCGATTAAATCTCCCGGAACTATTGACTCCGAACCTAACCCTGAGACTGGGACTGGTTCTATCCCAGCTCCAGGGTTTGATCCTGAGACAGATGAGAATGTTGAGCACAAGACGGAGCAGTGGAACCTTGTCAATGGGAAGAAGGACAAGAACAGGTTCGATCAAAATCCTGACTTCATCAAAATGCAGGTTAGAGCAAGGTTATATATTTCGAAACACTTTTTTTCAAAGGTTAAGAGATGAAACATTGGACTACGACTGGTATATTTTTTCCTTTCAAGCGAATAACGTAAAATGAACAAAATATATACTTTTGGGTTAGGGTTTCATTTCTTCCTCTCGGGATAAGATTTTTAAATAAATTTTTTCAAGTATTGAAAAGGNGAAGGGTTAATTCATTTTAGCATATATAAATTGTATTAATGTATGTAGGAAAGAGAGGATAATCAGCTCCACTAAACATTAAAAGTCAATAAACATGGAACGTGGACTTAGTTTTAATATTTGTCAGGAAGAACGAAACGAGATTTGGAGAAAAACTCATGAAAATCAACAGCTCTTGAAGAAATTTATTTCTCAATTTCATGATACAATCACATTTCTTCAGGTAATCCCGTTTTTACACTTTTATCTAATTATCAAATTATTTTTAAAAAAAGTTTATTCTGACTTTTGAAAAAGACCGGCCAGCCGGTGAAAGGTTTATTTTTTTGTGCGTTACATTTTTTCTTATCTTCTTTCCAAAGTTAATTAAAAGAAATCATGTTTCTTATAGTTAAGTTAATTAACAGAAATCATGTTTCCTAAAGTTAATTAACAGAAATCATGTTTCCTAAAGTTAAGTAACAGAAATCATGTTTCCTAAAGTTGATTAACAGAATTTATGTTTCCTAAAGTTAATTAATAGAAATTATGTTTTCTAAAGTTAATTAACAGAAATCATGTTTCCTAAACTAAATTAACAGAAATCATGTTTCCTAAAGTTAATTAACAGAAATCATGTTTCCTACAGTTAATTAACAGAAATCATGTTTCCTAAAGTTAATTAAAAGAAATCATGTTTCCTAAAGTTAATGAACAGAAATCATGTTTCCTAAAGTTAATTAACAGAAATCATGTTTCCTAAAGTTAATGAACAGAAATCATGTTTCCTAAAGTTAATTAACAGAAATCATGTTTCCTAAAGTTAATTAACAGAAATCATGTTTCCTTTACTTTTAGAAAAATCTGGACGAAGAACTGAAGTACGATGCAGGAATCATAGAGAAACTAGATGTACAGAAGACACAGCTCGAGAAGGTCATAGAGAAAACAAGGTACATTTTTTTAAATCTTATTTTGCGCTGTAATTCCCTTAAAGTTTTTTTTTCTCTCCTGTAGCTGTAGTGGGGTCTTGTATTGTGGTTTTGGAAATCAATGTGCTTAATCTCCATCTTTTATTAATCTACAGATTTTTTAACTTTGATAATTTATTTCTTTAATTTGAACTTTTAACATTTTCTCAGACAAACCTTGTCGCAGTTGAAGAGTCAGGAAAAGGACGTGAATCTAAGAATCAAATCCTTAATGCGACTCATTATGCAGGTAGATACAGACTTTCTTCAATTTATATTAATTTTACTTAGATATGTTTTTCGAATTGTTTCTTGATCTTTTCAGATTTAAGAATAAATTATGGGAATGCACAGCTGAAGTAGATGGCCAGAATAAAATTCATTATCTCATAAATCCACATAAAAAACAATAATTTTTTTTTTGTCGGGGGGGGGAATGACTTTAAGAAAATAGACATTTTAAATAAACTTCTTTCCTAATTAGCCTAGCATAGAAATAGGAGAGACCTAATTTTTCAAAAATTACATTTGAAGAAATGTTGTAAAGTAGTAAAGAAGGAGGAGAAGACATTAGTTTTTAATAAATGATTACTGATTAGACAAGTAAAGAAGGAGAAGAAGACATTAGTTTTTAATAAATGATTACTGATTAGACAAGTAAAGAAGGAGAAGAAGAAGATGATAAAGACTTGGAACAAGAAATAAGGTGATTGAAAAAAGAGTTCACGATTCATATATGATGAACATTTTCATGGGGGAGAGAGACAGTCCGAAATACCTTTACATTTAAAGTTGTAATCTCTGTTTGTCTGATCATAACTCATGAACCCCTTGACCTCAAATTTTGATTTGAGAACTTGGGAGAATGTCCTCATATTTGAGATCTTAAGTCCATTTTTATAGGAAAGATTGCTAAAACGTAATTTACGACCAAGCACGGGTTAACGGTGGGAGTAACTGTGAATATCCTGGTCAACGCTAGGTTCTCAAGCTAGTAAACAATAAATTTGAACCAGTCTCGAAAAAAGAAAAATCTCACTTTTCTTATTTTTATACTTCTTACATTAACCCTATCTCTGCTGGGGTACTTGAAAACCAGGATATGCTGGGGGGGGACCCCCCCCAGCAGGAATAGGGTTGAGAAATTCCAATTTCTCAAAGTTTAACGGGGTTAACCCTTTAAACTTTGAAAAGCTGAAAATCAAAATCGAGGAAAAAAGCTTTGTAATACTTATCAAGATTTTGCGAACGTTTTTAGATTTTATCAGCCGTACTTTACCTCTCAGTTTTTTAGTTTATAACTAACTAGCTGAAGGGACTGGCGTTGCCCTTGGGGGAAAAATTGATTTTTTAGCCCATGTAACCCAAGGCTAGCATGAGTATCCACACAAAAATTCAGTCCATTCGGTCCAACCGTTTAATCGAAGATAGGAAACATATATACGAATGTCGTGTTTTATTATATAGATAAAATCAGAGATTCAAGGATATCCTACCAAAGTGAAAATACTAAATCAGTATTAGTTTATCTATTTCATTTATTCGTATAATAGATTGATTGATTTTTAATTTATTTTTTTTGTCAAGGTTGCTGCAGAACGAGATGGATAAAGACGCGTTTTTGAAGAATCTAGACGTTATAAAGGTAATACAATACTAGCTAAACGCACTGAATCCTAAAAAAATCAGGTTATATCTGATTCACTAGATCCCATATAGACCAGGGCAAGATTATAGTGTAAGGAAAGTTAATTGCAGTTGCGTATACTCTGCGTACAAATTGAAACCAGTTCTCTCTGGACGGAATTTGTAAACAAGAATAGATGCTTCAATGTTCGTTTAGTATCCGAGGAGATTAAAAGAATTAAATTTTGATAATTCACATAATAGTTTCCTATGACCAGAATATTTCAATGATTTTTTATGTAAAAGATGGATCCCATGTCAGGCTTCGACATCCGTCTTGTGTTTACATTACAGCCCAGAGACAGTACACTGCAGTATATAAAAGATGCGTACACATCTGAAATAACTTTCCTTGCATCATAACCTTGGACCAGGGTAAGTGGCGGAGCTCTCTCTCTCTTTCATTGTATTACAACCTACAGGTCATGATACTTTGTTAATAGTTGATAATGATAATAAATTCTGACGGTATTAATATATCTTGATTTAATGGGATATATGTTGTATTTATATCAATTCGTAACATGTCTGTACAAGCAATTGATGCCTTGTTTTTCGAAATTCAACAAATTATTGAGAAAAAAACGAAAAAAGCTATTTTAATTTAAGAAAATTAGAAATGGCGTGAAATCCTTAGTTTAGAAACTACATTTCTCAGAAATATTTTTGTTTTTCATCCACAAGGTGTTTTATAATCACTTATGGTTAGAAGAGTGAGTGTAAAATGTCCCAATGTGTCTTATTGCATTTGATTCAATTCGAATTAATTCGTTTCGATTCGATTGGTTTTGTTTTGTAATGTGTATTAAGTCGAAGTTTTCACTTTTGTAACAAGTGAACTTATTATTAAACAATTTTAAGTTTGGTAGTTTTGTAAGGAAAAAGGTTTTGTAAATTCATATTTGTTAAGGATGACATGAAGCTTAAGTTCCCTGACATCATGAAAGATGCAATGCAGGAACTCGGGATTCAGGATGTTGATATCCAACAGGTTTATTATTAACTAACTGAAGTGCCCGACGTTGCCTGTGGAATTTTAAAAAATCTAATTTTGAAAATTGAGAGTAAAAATAGATTTTTAAAGAAAAAAATTCGATTTTTTTCAGCCTATGTTAATCCTAAGATATTTATGAGTTCCCTCAAAAAAAAAATCGGCCAATTTGGTCCAGCCGTTTGGCCAGCTATAGCTAACTTATAAACAAACAAATATATATAAATGAGCGAAGAGCTTAATAATATTGATAGCTTGGGAACACAGCCTTGCCTGAGCTGAAAACTTTAGAATGATGGATAGAATAGACTAGACTAGACTAGACTAGACTAGACTAGACTAGACTAGACTAGACTAGACTAGACTAGACTAGACTAGACTAGACTAGACTAGACTAATTTTAAGGAGGATGAGGCTATGGCTGGTATGGAGAATGAGTTGAAAACTCTCCTGCAGAGGCTGGGAGGAGCAGAGGTTGGTATCGAGGCTGCTCATCAGCAGTTAGACTTAATCAGGTTCGTTTTTTTAACAGAAAAATGTCAAGTTTTTCTGATGTTGGTTTTTGATAAAAATAACGATTTCAATTAAATCTTCGGAAATATATGTTAAATATTGAATTTAATATTTCAAATTTTTTTTATCAATATAAAATATATCAAAATCAGGTGGAAAAATTCAAAATTTAAATCATTGGAAATGACAATTCTTGAAAGAGAAAGTTAAGATTAACGTTTCCTAAAAATTTCTATAATAAGTTAGTATATGATTTGCAGAGAGGAGGCAGATAAATGTATAGATTGTCTTCTTTCCCCTGCTTTAATGATATGTGTTGATAACAATTAAAAATGTTGAAATTCTTAAGAAACTCTTTTAACACTTTGATCCCTGTACATCAGTATACAATTGATAAAAATAAATATTGATTTAAAGCCAAGACTAGTTCAGCTTTGGTAATCCTAGAAACTGACTTTTAATAAATTCTACATCGATTTTCTCGCACGCTGATCTAAATGTCTTCTGTTGGGGTTTTATCAGGTTTCAAGTTCTCGTGCGAATGTACAGAATTATAAGCAACGAATTTTCATTGTTGATGTAGGTTAGGTTTAATAGTTAATAACCTTCTAAGTTCTAAGTGTGTCCTGTGAACACCGTAGACTGCAATTCTTCCTTGATTCCGTAGGATGAATGTAGATCAGGATATTCCTGTATTAGTTTAATGTCAGGTCTGGAAGGATCTTACTCTTTAAAGAGTAATTATTAAAATATCAGAAGTTTTCACTTTCTGTAATTGATCTAGATACAATCCCTCAAGAGCAACAGTAGTATGTAGTACAGAAACGATATGTACAGTCATCCTCAGATTCTTTCTGCCTGCATAGGAATTATTGTTAATCTAACATTTGACTCAAGTTAGATAGATATAAACAATACCTTGGAGGTTTTCCAGACTAGCTGTGTGCTGTAGATCATTTTGAGATCCCTTTAGATCGCTGTGAGATCTTTGTTAAAGCTGACTGGGAGTGTAGAAGGGTAAATATAAGATGTAGGATCAAATTGTAGATAGGAAGCCCTGGTAAAGATATCCGCATCTAAAGATCAATCAGTTGAAATCATGTTTCAACATCAATTATCTTCTACAAATGAATACATTTCAATAAGCTGCTTGTGTTTGTGAGACAACCCTAGCCTCTTTTGGAGCCTCAAGAACTCCGGAATATACTGATCACACTTGATGATCAACTGGATCAAACAACTGCAGTTTAATTAATGAATTTAATGCTTTATATGATCTCCGAACAAAGTTTTGAAAACTATTTTGTACCTTGATTGTTATTTGATTTGAACGGATCACATCTTGAGATAGGATTAGGGAGTAAGTCTTTACTGATCTTGATCTCTTATGATCATCTGCAACATGACGATCATTATTTACCATGAAAGCTTGGGATTAAATATTGCATGTTAACAGTTGTAACATTTAAAATGTGACGATATTAATTTCTTTTAAGATGCTCGATAAAAACCTGGTTTACATTATTTCTTAGTTCTAACATACAGAATAAAAATACATTTGATGTTCTTTTAACTTGAAAATTGACAGGATTAAAGGGAATGTTCTTGATTATTCTGCATATATAGTTCTTGAGTGGATCACACTGGTTTAGCCTTCTTCTTTCAGGCTGTAGTTTATCCTAATATAATGTTCAGATTTTACAGTCATTGTATATATAAAAAAATTAAGAGAACATTTAATTTCAATTTTGATTTATATCAAGCTTTTAAACAGCATGGATACACAAACATGGAAACAAAGAGAAGCTGTCAATTAAAAAAGATGCTCTTTAAATACTTGTACGCCTGTTATTTGAATAGAGCTTGGCAACAAATCAAAACTGGAACAAAGAGTCGTCTTTATTGTTCTGATAAAATGGCCGACCAATGTATGCTCGAAACTGGAATTTATTTGTTCTAGAACCTCTGGTAGTCTGAAGAGAGATGGGAAAAAGAGCGTCAAGAAAGAATTAAGAGTTGACGAAACAGGAAATCAGGTAAAACATGAATTTAGTCAATATAAATAAAATCTTTCTTGTTTGTATGGTAATGACGCAAAAACTCCTGTATTAGACTGACTTTTAGGACTTAGAGAAAATTGTTTACTATATAGCCCGGATTGGATTCCAGGCCACTGTCTTCTATTTTATATCCAGGCCACTGTCCACTTGGTGGTGTGCAGTGCCCTAAAGGCGGTTTTTAGGTTCCACGTTGGGTTCCCTTTACAATTTAAGACGGCAAAGCGGGACAGTACACCAAATGGCAAAGCGGGACGGTACACCAAATGGCAAAGCGGGACGGTACACCAAATGGCAAAGCGGGACGGTACACCAAATGGCAAAGCGGGACAGTACACCAAATGGCAAAGGGGACAGTACACCAAATGAATCTTTAACTTTTAGTACAATTAATGACGCCTATGTTTGTAGCATAAGTACAAATCATGAGAAAATATTACAATTTAACAGGATAAAAGGCTCATACCTAAATTATTGGATTATAAGTGAAAAAAAATAGAATTTCTATCCATTTTAGAGTTATTAGCTTTGATCCTTTAATTCAAAAGTTTCAGTCTCAATTTTTTTTACAATGCTTTAAAGTTTATTGTGTGTAAAAATGTTGGTTTTGCGATATTATTAATCTTGAAATTCAAAGCCATTTTTGCTTTTATATTTTTTTCTAAGAAAATATTCTAAAATGATGAAACTGAACGGATATCTGAGCTCTGTAGGTTCCTCCTTCCACGGAGGAAACTCGAGTTTTGAAGTATACCCTTACACAACCTGAAACACAAACAATGATTCTCTCCTAGTAGTTGATCTAGCTGGAGCTAAGTTATAATATTTATTTTTAGGAGATTCAGGATACATCAGACACTATCCAAGATACTAAACAGAAACTCCAGCAGATAGAGAACACTCTTGATCAGGTCAATTCATCTCATGGTTTGTTTTTAAAATAGTCCTGCCACAGGTCACAACGGCAGGGATATTTATTTTCAAAAATTAACCACCCCTGAACGGGGGATCAGAATTATTTTTGATGCCCTGGAAAAAAATTCTTTTTTGATACTTTCACCCAAAATTTATTTATTTCTCAATTTAATAATTTTATTTTCCCCAGTAAAGCGAAACATCAGGAAGACATGATTTAAAAAAAAAGATTTGCCCTATTATGAATGTTTGCAGTTAAAACAATTCCATATTAAATTTAAAGTTAAGAAAAATGCTCAAAATATAAGTAACGTAAACTTCGGAGAATAATCTAATCTTTTTTGGGAAAATTGAACTGCTAGGGATAAGTCTCTTCAAAGTCAAAAGGGACGAACATTCTAGCTGGAATATGGTCAGGTCTCTGAGCTGTACTTGGTTTTAGTTTTAATATTTTCTCTTTAACTTTAGTTTGCTTAAAAACTAAATCCCTGATATAGCCATTAGAAAGTGGGGGACAATATGGAATATTACTGCTGTCCTCTTTAGTAAAAACACGACACAAAGATTTGTATAAAACTCAAGCCATATGTTTGTAGTCACTAATCATCTTGTTGTCACTTTTAGAGGTCCAACTCCTGTTCGTTTTTTTTGTTCTGGTAATATAAGAAGTAAAAGGCCTTTTATTTTCATTCTTTGCCATCAGCTGTTCAAACTTTCTTTTACCCCCTCTTACCGCTTTTTTACATTCCTTTTGAGCTTTAATAAAATTATTTTTTTGTGTTCTGGTCTGCATATACTGTCTTTGATTGGTCCTGATTAATCTCATAACTTATTAGGTCATCCATTTCGGTTTATTAGCTTGAGGTCTGTGGATTTTAGGAATAAAAAGGTTCATTCCCTCCATTGTTTCCTCCTGTTCTTAATCCTCCTCCTCGTCCGTTGGGATGTCTTCCAGACGCATGGCCGTACCTGGAGCCTTGATGACCTATATTATATCCTCCCTACTCATCCCCCTTCCTCCCTCCCGCCCCCCTCCTCCAATGGGATCATAAATGAAGGAGTAGTTGGAGCAAGTGGATCAATCAATGTTGTTGTTGGTACCTCCATCCGCTGTTGCTGTATCTGTTACTGTTACATTGAGTTTCAGTTCTGTCAGCATTTGGTCACATTCTTGTATTTTTGAGTAATGAGGGATTATCCAAATTTTTATGACGTTTAAAAACATTTTCTATTAAAATCTAGTAAAAAAACTAAAATTTCAAAGATCAATAAAGTAATTATTTTGAATTAAGGTTGAAGAAAGGTTGCAGGAGAAGAAAAAGAAGGTGATGGAAGGAATAGAAAAGGTGTTAAATCACTCAAAATATATTTATAACTACTTTCCTTACATTCGTGATAAATTTAACTCTGTGTCTTGGATTTGATTTGTTTAAAACGTTAAAAGGAGACCTTATTTAATATGTCAATTTGCCATTAGCTTTTGTTCAACAAACGTCAATCTCGCTGAACTGACTGAACCCAAATTTAATAAATGAAAATGTTTCGTCGTAAAAAAATCGCATTATTAGAAAACTTTGACAATCTACGATCGATACGTAAGTTTTAAGAATTAATTTTTTTGATTTATTTTTTAATGATTTTAGATTGGAACAGAATTAAAGAAGATGCCGGATACTGATGTTGATGAATTAAAGGTTGGGTTTCTCAAAAAAATATTTTTCCAGTATTTGGCAATTCCAAAAGTGACCTTGCTCGAGAAAGTAATTTTTTTATTTAATTTATTTGTTATCATTGTTTTTGAACTCTCAGCTGTTCAGTGATGCGGATCCGGATCCAGGTCATGAACATTACAAATGTTGAAAAGAAGAAGAATTTTTAACATTTTTCTGTTTTTGTTTGCTTATTTCAATACTAAAACTCAATTAACCATTCAAAAAGAAAAGAAAATTTGAATAGTGTCTTTTTTTAAAAGTTCAGAATTGGGTGTTGAGAGTTTTTGGCTGATATTTTGTCCCCTAGATCCGCATGTTTTGCCGATCTGAGCTGAAAACTTTAGAATGGTGGACATCGAGATTAATGCTTAATCCTCTCTTTTTCTTAATATCGAGAATAACCTTGTACTAGTATCCTGAAAAATGAATAAAATCCAACCAATCAGAGTCGTGTATATGAAGCCGATAAATTTGAAATTTTGCGCGCCATTTAAGATAAATATACAGAAATGGGAGGGACTCTCTTATTTAAAAAAAACCGGTTTTTGAGTTTTCTTTACTATATATAAGAAAGAACGGTTTAAAAAGAAAATCAAAAGTGTGTCAATTGGATACTCAGTTTAAGTAATCGGGATTAAGGATATCTCAGCCTAAAAGTTAAAGAACCAACGGATCCGGATCCATGAAGCCTAAATGTTAAAGAGCCAACGGATCCGGATCCATGAAGCCTAAATGTTAAAGAGCCAACGGATCCGGATTCATTAAGCCTAAATGTTAAAGATCCAACGGATCCGGATTCAATAAGCCTAAATGTTAAAGACCCAACAGATCCCGATCCATGAAGCCTATATGTTAAATATCCAACGGATCAGGATCCATAAAGCCTAAATATTAAAGATCCAACGAATCCGAATCCATGATGCCTAAATGTTAAAGATCCAACGGACCCGGACCCATGAAGAGATCCGGATCCATGAAGCCTAAATGTTAAAGAGCCAACGGATCCGGATCCACCAACCTAAATGTTTATGATCCAACAGATCCGGATCCATGAAGCCTAAATGTTGAAGATCCAACGGATCCGGATCCATGAAGCAGTTATGTTAAAGAGTCAACGGATCCGGATCCATGAAACCTAAATGTTTAAGAGCCAACGGATCCGAATCCATGAAGCCTAAATGTTAAAGAGTCAACGGATCCGAATCCATGAAACCTAAATGTTTAAGATCCAACGGATCCGGATCCATGAAGCCTAAATGTTAAAGAGTCAACGGATCCGGATCCATGAAGCAGTTATGTTAAAGATTCAAGGGAATCAGATCCATGAAGCCTAAATGTTCCGGATCCAACGAATCCGGATCCAGGAAACCTAAATGTTTCGGATCCGGGTTTTAAGCACTGCAGCTGTTATAAAGGATTAAGGGGTAAAATGTTATTAGGCTGATGAGCTGGTGAAGAACCTGGAGAGTACTATTAAGAAGAAACTAGAGAAGCTAGGTCTGGATACAATGGATAGACCTATAGAGGTTAAGGTCAGTTCCAGAGATTATCTTGAAATTATCAAACTTTAATTTTGGGGGTTATTTTTAATATATTTAGTTGAAAAAATATAATTTGTTAGGAAAGTTTGCTCTGAACAGTAGTAGGTATACATTTCTCAAACCTTCATGTTCACAGCTCTCTCCAGTAGTAGGTATACATTTCTCAAACCATTTAAAGGGAATGCTCCCTTCTACCAGTTATGGATCAGGGGTCCATATAGTTCCAATCCAATGGTATATAAAACGTTGATTGATGATGGAGGGTAGAAATTCACCGTGTTGTCGTTGTAAACAAAAGTTAATAAAAAGACATTTTCTTCTCAAATACTTTATTAAACAAACAGAAACTTATACATTTATAAAATTATTAAGTGGCTTGTTCACCTTGTATGTTTTCAGATAAGATAACAAACGTGATTATCAGATATTCCATGAAAGAAGAACGAGAGATAAAACTTTTAAGAAATCAGCAAAATTATGGATTCATGAATTTACAAAGTGGCTTGGTCGCCCTATATTTTTTTAGCTAAGATAGCGAACTTGATTTTATATCCAATGAAAGAAAAACGAGAGAAAAAACTTAATAAAAATCAGCAAGAATTATGGATAAGGGCATAAATGCATTAATGCCTGGAGCTAAAATGCATAAGTGCAAAAGTCATGATCTCTTATATTTATATTAATTTGAACACCTAAATGGATTAAACAGAAAGAAGTGTAGTATATACGTGCACAAAAAGCTTGTTAAAGTTTACATTGACATAACTAGTCTAATTTCCGTCACAATCAAGTCTGATCCCACCAGGATCAGAAATAGACTTATTGGACCACTGTTGAAAATTGAATTTATATTTTTAAACAAGGCGTGGCTAGTTGAACTACTGCTCTTTCGACCACACTTGAGAAGTAGTCTGCAGCTAGTTCGACTCAGTTCTCGCTCTTCATTTAATCCGACCTCTGAGCGTATAAAATTTAAAATTATTTTAGGCAACTTCAGATTGATTAGATTCAAATTTACATAAATATTTGTATCGCAACTACATCTTTAATTAGTTATTACTAGGGGCTGTGTAGTGTGTAATCAAGCGAGTGAAGAATTCACCTTGGTAGCAAATAGTTACAGGTAGGACCCCCCCCCCCCTTACCCCTTAAATGTTAAAAATTCCCCTGTCTTATCCCCCCCCTAAATGTTCATAAATAAGGAGTTCATAATAATTTTGAGCCAGTTTAACTATTTTTGGGACTTTATTGAAGGGAATTCGATAGTATAATATTTGGGGACTTGTCCCTTTATTTAAGAGAAAACGACAACAAAAAAAACCCCCGTTTTTTACAATGTATTTAATTGTTGTGAATTATTAATATATTAGGTTTACATTTTCTTTAACCTTACTTAACGATGTATCCTCCCCAGGTACTCTCAGTTCTACTCCAACAAGCTATTCTTTGCCTTGGTCGACTTTGACGAGGCGGGCGAGGTTTTTCAAGCTCTTGGAATTAACAGCGCTCCGGCGTTCGTTCACTTTCCACCAAAGGTAGGCACTGCAGGGGAATATATTTAAAGATGGGGGGGGGGGGGGAGGAATTAATATCGGCTGAAAAGCCCTCTCCCTCTTTTTTAAGCTGCGAGTAAATATTTCTAATTTACCAAGAAAGTATACAGAAACTTTAAAATTTGATGTGATGTGGTAGAATTTGTCATCAAAAGTTTATGGCGTATAATAAATTCCTGGTTTTTTGGTCTATATTTCATTTCAAAACAATCTACAAAGTTGTGATATAAGAAATATTAAGTAGATTTGCAAGTGAACCCGACATGGAACCCCCAGACCGCCCTCAGGGGTACAGCGCATCAACATGCAGCCTGGAATATATTGTAATATATTGATTGTTGGAGATAAACATTCGACAATGATGAAAACATGTGTTCCCAACAATAGAAACTGAGGGGGAGGGGGAGGGGTTGGGAGTGCAAATATTTAAAATTGAAAACCGATCATATCGCGCAATGTGCCCCCACAGATAAGAGATTGGTGTTGAACCCTTAGAATTCATTATATTACTAATATTGTTACATATTTATTTAGGTTTGGTACACAAAAAGTACGTGTAAAGATCACAGTTTATAATGCAGAAGACTATATCGTCCTGGAAAATCGTGTAATTTTACACCCACCTCCCCTTCTAATAGTTATTAGGGATGATTTGTTACTGATTTTATTCCCCGAATCGAATCCCCCCCCCCCCCCCCCCCCCCAAAAAAAAAACCCCGTTGGTCTTTAATGATTTGAATTTTTGAGACTTTGTAATTGCTGGAATCGTGTGTGGAGAGCTTACCCTGCATTGAGAGCCTACCCCCTATTGTTCACACCATTTCTACACAATTTTTAAAGATCATAATCAACGTTTTGACTTCTGCAGATATATATTGGAAGTATTTGATTTGGACAAACACATCTAAAATTATATCTAGAGGGTGTCCCGTTTTATATTAGATCGTCATGACGAGTCTAAATTACGTTTTTTTGGCACTTATAAGAAATTTTAATCATTTCATAAAATTGAATTCGGTTTATTTAAAAATTTCTTGCAAAAAATGTTAGGTTTTTCGAGTATTATGTGTTTAGTATGCTATTAAAGCTTTGAGATAATCTAATATGATATGGGACGCTCTGTATGTCTCTATAAATGATAATTTTAATGGAAGACGACACTAGCCAGGAGCTTTAAAAATATTCTAGAAATTAACCCGCCTTCATTTATGTAAACTAATAATTTTAAATGCTTTTAGATTGGTCGCAATCTCATTTTCATTAAATGTTCCTTAATTAAAAGACAAAAATATCTTATTTGTCCTACAAATATATATATTTTCTATCAGGATATTGACAGTCAGTGGAAAGCTGAGAAGAATTATCAGTTCTCCTGGGACGAATCCCAGATCCAGGAGCTCCAGGATGAAATATACAAACTTGAAACAGAACCCTCGGAACAGTCCCTTCTGGGTGGACTCACCTCAGACCAGGTTAGGATAGAAATTTCTTAATGTAAAATGACCTTATGGTTATTTGGTAGGTTATTGGACATTGGACATTGGATATTTGGTATTTGGTTTTTGGTTTTTGGTTTTTGGTTTTAGGTTTTAGGTATTTGGTACTTGGTATTTGGTATTTGGTATTTGGTATTTGGTATTTGGTATTAGGCATTTGGAATTTTGGTATTTGGTATTTGGTATTTGGATATTGGATATTGGATATTGGTTATTGGTTATTGGTTATTGGATATTGGTTATTGGTTATTGGTAACATCAGCATCATGACACTTGAGCCAACTTAACAATATTCTTAATTTATTTCTTTTGATATTCAAAAAAATTAATTGAGTTTAATAAAAATGTACAGTGTACACGTTCATGAATAAAGGAAAACACCACACTAGTTTTGTAATTAATCCAAATAAATTATTGAATAAGTAAACACAACTAAATCTAGAGAATTCATTATTTAGGTAAAATGAAACATCAAATGATTCTGATAACAAGAAACGTAAAATACATGAGGAATAAAATACATGAGGAATAATTTTTTTTTAATTTCTTCTTTTTAGGATGATTTAGTGGATACAGATGTGAACGAGGCTGGTGTAGATTTTAATGATGTGCTCGAAGAGGCGGGGAGCATTGTCAATCAAATGTTTGTCATTGGAGAACAAAGAACTCGGCCATCGTCAATTGTAAACATTTTCGGCCGGCCAGAGGTAGATTCGGAACTGGATGATCTTGAAAAAGAAGAAGAGTTGCTGAATGATATTGAAGAATTGTTGAGAAAGAATCATGATGAACTCTCCAAGGATTATGACTTGCTTTCTAAGGAATACGGTGAGCTGTCTAAAGATTATGATGATGCAGATCTACAGGATGATGATGATGAAGACTATGATGAAGATAATGATGAAGTATTAAACCCCCAAGAAGTTGATAGGGAGGAGAAGGATTGGATTTCTGAAGATGATTCTAAAAGTGAATATCCTGCTCGCGATGAATTGTGAGACAAGAAAAAATATCCATTTGAGTGGAAAATAGAAATTGCAAGTATATCTCCATCTGAAGTGAGTGGCATGTCTTGATTCATAACGGTATCCTTTAAGCTTTAGTTTGATTAATGATAAAAATAATTCTAGCTGAGAATTGATTATTTTCAAGTGTGGTTTTTATAATATATGTGTAATGTATATTTAACTCGCGGATTTTTTGCAGCAGTGATATCGAAGGAAAATGTCAAATTTTTTTAGGGGAAAAATTACTATATCTTCCTCATTTGAACTCGGATTAAGGATTAAATGGTATCGTTGTGAATCTGAAATGCCACTTTAAATGGAGGGTATCTGGAGATTACATCAAACTCCATTTGTAAAGAAATGGAAAAATTTATTATTCCTAACTTTGTGATAATCAATTGTAAATATGCACATTTACATGTTTTAGGGAATTGGGTCGTAAATTTGTGGATTTTTTAGCTTTAGTATTTAGGCATTGTCAACATTAGAGCAAGGTGCCGTTTTCAGATCTCACATTAAATCTTGATAATAAACAAGGGTGTTATACGGATATAAATATTCAATTTCGATCTTGATGGTGTAAAACCTTAAATGGTGAGATCATTTAGTGCTCTGTAGACATTTATTTTTGACGCATCTTACATTTGATCTTTTCGTGATTATCTTACAAATTTTATATGATTAGTGGTTATGTGTTTAAGTTGCCAAAATTTTAGCAAATGCAAATTGTGATAATTCTAAATATTTATCATTAATAAATAAATGGAAAAATATTATTGTTTATTTATGAACGGACCCTGGTAACCGGTTGATATTTTAATATTTGGACCAATGAGAGAATGCCAGGAGTGAGCGACCAATAGGAGCTGAGGACAATTCTGTTCAACCAATTAGATTACTTATCGTGTCCGGTGTTCCTGTCCTGACGATAGACAAGTGTTCAGTGTTCTGCAGAGTGCATAAAATCTGTATTCTGGAAAGTGTAAACATCAACAGTATTTCTTATGATAGTGAACAAGAAAGATCCAGTTTCTGAAAGATGTTGTAAGGGTGGTCGTGAGCCTTTAAAATGGATAGGGTTTCCTAGAAGAAATAAATAGTTCAAAAGTCATGTTATTTTCACGAAAATATATAGTTCATCCAGTTTAATGAAAACTTGGTATTAGATAAGATTCAGACAATATTTAGGCGCCGTGGCTAGGATAAGTTCGAGAAAATTATTGCAGAGACGAACAATTTAGGAGAAGAGAGATGAACTAGTGATGAAAAGAGCAGGATGAACTAATGATGATGAAAGGATCAGTGACGGACTAGTGATGATGAAAGGAGCAGGGATT